>NW_028318841.1:2703750-3004166 GCF_062004578.1 Staurois parvus
CACAAATGTGTCATGTATACCATCTTATAATTGTAGGAACTTACTGCAAAGCAGTTTTCACTGTCCTTCAAGTGAATGTACTGAGGAATGTGAATTTTAGCTAGTTATTGCACCAAATAACTGCTATTTCTTAATGTAAAAATATATTATGCATTTTAAAGCACTGTCCTTTCACCAACTATTTCCAATGTATACACAGTATATACATTAGGGATATGTTTTTAGCACTTATTCTACTCTCCACACACCCAATGAGTAAAAATAATAGGAATAAAATAAATTGGGTTTCAGGAACGTGACAAGGCAATTTATGTTGTTACTGAAGTGCACAGGGAAGAAGTGATGATGGGATGTTTATATGGGCCTTCTTTGTTCAACGTTGTTTGGCTGTCAATTGTATACCCGACTCCTTCAGTTTTTTTTATCCGAAGGATGTCGGGTGGAGTGTCCCTGAAAAAGCCACCCAACTGAATGATTTTTGACCAGTTTATTAGGAACTGGCCATAATTTTCTCAGTGTATGGCCAGCTTAATATAAGGCATTTCCTAGCAAATAACATTCAGAAATCATAACATATACAGGACTATAAAGAGATAAAAATGAACAGACAACCAGATAGGGCTCACAAGCAAAGTGTGGAATCTCAGTTACATCTGATCATTTCTGGCGTTGTAGCTGAAAATGCCTTGTAGAAATTCCGACGCCTCTTCCCTGGAAAATCAATGTCAACATATGTAACTTATCAACATTTTTTTTTTTTTATAAACTTAGCACGTTAGACATAAGAACAATCATAAATGTTTCATGTGACTAGCTTTAAGAACCTGATGTTGCACTTGATTAGAAATAGAGTTGTTCCAACCACTTTGGCTTCTGTTTTTCAAAATACTGCCACAATTACTGATAATGTGGACAGACTAAAGCTCTTTGCTTTCTTTGAATGATCTTTGCACAGTGTGCCAGTGCCTCAACAGTGAGAAATGTGACTGAAGCAGATCAGATACATGTACATGGTATATGGCTTTATGAATCTAAACGATGTTGGAACTGTCAGTGCTAAATATTTTGACTTTTATTATGTATATTCTGACACCTTATTGTAATCCTTTTTATATGTATAAATATACATATACCTTAAACATCCGGTGAAGATGCATATAGAATGTAAACTTAAGGGGTAATTCTTTAAATCCATTTCATGGTCATTTCTTTCCAGTTTCAGTAAATGGAAGCATACCATTAAATATAAACGAACAATCAGAGCTGAACCAGCCATACAAATCATGTTCATTAAACAGGCTTTCTGTGAAAAAATGTATTACTTCCCTTGCAGCTCTGAGGGCTGTGTGAAGTCTGATCTTTTACCTGAAATCAACCATACTAAAACCGACAGGCCGCATGAGGAAATGCTTCTATAGATAACCCGAAGTCTGAATATGTATATATAGCAGCACCACCTCTGGTTTCAGATAAGGGCTTGTTCAGACATCATATAGCCCTCATCTCTCCAGTAGAAGCTTGTGAGCTGCCTAAACAGCTCTACTTTAAGATTAAGTAGAAAGAATTTAACTCTTTACTGGAAAACCTCTTTAAAGCGGAACTAAACCCTATGATTAATTGGTTTCCCTAAACAGGTATATTCAAGGCCTTTGTAAATGATAACTGTCACAGCTGCTTGTTTTCTCAACCGAGCTATCAAGCCATCAAATGGTTGGTGTCATAACTGATCACATGAGCAACACCATAGCAACTGGAAGTCAAACAGAGGCTAAGATGGCAGCTTCCTTGGCTGTAAAAAAATATAGGAGGACTTAGTTCCGCTTTAAGTTGAGGTATTGCATAGAAGTAAAAAAAAAAGCATAAGGTGGTATTATCCATAACAACTAATCAAAATCCAACTGTCACTATGCTAGTTAATTTTTAAAAATTAAAGTAAGAATTTGATTGGTTTATACAGGAAACCTCATAGCATGCCTCCATTTTTATGAAATATGCCATGAAAATTCAGTAAAAGTGTGTCCTGCCATTGAAGAACAATGGAAAAGACAAAAAATTGGCTTTCTACAGTACAATTTAGGCTTAATTTAATTATTCCATCAAAACCATTTGTGCTTTCTGACCTACGACAACACACCATCATCTGATTAACTACTAAAATCTGATTGGCTGCTCTCATGTACAGAATATAACTTTTCTTTGCTTAATGTTACCTAATAAGCACCTTTTAATTGTGATGTTTTCCAATAAAACAAGCTGTTTGTATGAACTTGATTTCTCATACAAGCACCTGCATATGGAATAATATATGTGTTATAAACAAAAGTGTTTGCTGCTCTGCAAATGCATTTCAAGTGTCTACAGACATACCAGCCTGATAAGTGATCACAAATTTAAGCTCAGATTTTAGTGTAATGATCGTAAAAATAACAGTACATTTCATTCAAATCAAGCTGACTTTGGTAGAACTTCATTGCATATGTGTGTATTAGTAAGCATATTTTATATATTTTAAGGCCTTATGCACACAGGGTGTTTTTCCTGCCGCTTTTAGGAACTCCAGGTGTTTTTTTTTTCTTTGTTTCTTTTTTACTGCTTCCAAACGCCCCTCCATGTTATTCTTTTTGTCCATGCACACTATGGCTTTTAGAAGCTTTTAGTGACAGGGGCGTTTAGAGGCAGTAAAAAAAAAAAACAGGGCCAGTGCATCCTGGAGCATTGGCGTTTTGGCAGAAAAAACCCTTGACACACTTAAACCCGTATAAATGCATCTAAACACTGGGCACATTTAGCGCTTGAGCTTTAATTTATTTCAATGGCCAGAATAAATTATTTATTCTGGCCAATGAATTTAACGCTCAAACGCTTGACGTGGGTAAGTGCGTGTAAACGTGGTACACACTTTTACAAGTGTCGGGCATTTTTTGGGGCCAGTTGGAGGCTTCTAGGGGAGTTAAAGAAAAATGTCAGTGTGCACGAGGCCTAATGTTTTTTTTCAACAAACCTGTATTGGCTGCAAACCAAACCCAATTAGTGGCCAGCTATTTAAAACCCAGCAAACTGTATTTTCTCTGGCTGACTGGCAGTACATTACGGGAATTGTAGTTTCTAAGTAGGTAAAGTCTCAAAGTTTGCAAACTCTTGGCCTGATATATTAGAATGTTACACCCCAGTAATTGTAATGTATGTTGATATGTTGGATACAGGGTGGGGCACAGCGGCCACAGACAGTGCCTATATGCAGTTATTGTTCTCTAATACCCACCAAACATTCTGTACAACAGGCTGCTGGCCAGATATTGCCTGGATATTTCATTGTAAGATGAGGCTACTGGATCTAAAGATACTAATGGACATTTGGTGATCAAGTCTATGCTGGGCAATTATGGCCACTTTTTCACCTCTTCAGACACTCCTGGGCAGTCCGCTTTAGGGGAAGAACTCCTGGGTTAGAAATATCCAGCCTGCTATTGTTCTGCTGAGATTAGACTTGTGTTGTGCATCTGCACAGTGTATAGACATGAATGCTCAATCAATAAAACAGTCTATAGCTCACTTTCCTGTCCAAAAGCACGTTTACATTCATCATAGATGGACAGATCACTTTCTAAGAACAGCCAGTAGTGGGATATCTCCCCATGTTATAAAAGGGAATGATCATCAATAACCTGTGTTATAACAAGCATTTATAATGCTCAGAAGTATTCGTTATTGCTCTGTAGAGGGAAAGTTCGGCTGTGTATAGCCACTCTAAGACCACCTACTTTTTCTCGTCATCATGGCGTGTATAGCTATTTGTAGGCTATTGGTAATATCTGAGTGGCTCTTGTTGAGTACATTTACACTGGTTACATAATTAAGCAGTTATGTGCAATACATTACATACAAAATGCAAACTACCAACTGAAGTGTATACCACAGCAGCTTGATTGTACAATTTTGTCTGTTTTTTTCTACATAGATAAAATAATAATTAGAAGAAAATAGAATGCTTATTTTGTAAGACACAGAATGCCACCACTGTCCTTGAGATATATAAAGCTGTACATCATCCCCTTAGTTTTAAGAAAATACATTTGATGTAATCTATACATACAGTATGAGAGCTCTTATATTAATATTAGGTCAGAAAAAAACATTTTCACACATGAGAGAATAAAAGTACAGTTATACACACCTATTCAAATTACCCAAGGAATGAAAAAGTCATTTTAAAGTAGCACTATAACTATATGTTGTGCAATGGCTGAAATACTCTGTTTTTACAAACAAAAATGTCGGCAGACTCTAAATGTCTTAGTAACCTTAGTTTTTTACTTTCGTTTTTTTCTCAGTCACATAATCAGTGACTCTAAACAAATTCATAGGTTTTCAGATGCTGTGCTATGTCTACAAAAAAAATTAAAATAAAAAATAGAAATGGAAACCGCATAGCTCTCATGTTTAAGTGCACCTCTAACCTATGTGGCCTGCCAAGTTAATAGAATTCAGTGACACGGCTGATGCTACAGGGTTTGTTCATTAGTGCAATCACTAGAAAATATTGAAACCTTTGTCGCCACAGGGCCTGAATTTTCAATGTGCTTACTATGGATAAGTAATGTCATTGTAGCTGCAGGCTTTGTTTCTTTAAAGCAGGTTCTATGGTTGTTCTCCCTCAGTTTATGATAAATCATAGACACCTGACACTACGTTTACATAGCTGGTAGTCTAGCAATGTGGCCACCCTGCTGAGGTTCTTGACTCACTTCCCTGTCACCACTATGGTGGTTCAACTCTGCTTCAGGTGGCTTAAGGTATTCCCTGCCACAAGTTCCCCAGGAAAAATGCAATGAAGGTCTGTCTAATGGGTCAGGTTAAAACCAAGTAAGAAGGTATATTGGCTGTGGTGGGGATATAGCAGATAGAAATCAAGCATGAAAAGCTCACCTAACAGTATTGGTAAATTAAAATGTTGGTTCCAGCATTAGATGTTTGGTTCCAAGACAAAGAGTTTGGATGTGAACGGAAAAAAATCTTTAAAGATCCATTCAACATTAGTTGCAAAGCGCTCTCATTCTATGGGGCTGCAATATAACAGTGATTCCATCGCATTCCACATTTTTATCTTGCAGGTATCATCATTTTGCATGGTTTTCGATGAAGGAAATTATCACTAGAATCTTTAACAACTACAACGCCTGCAAACCCAATCAGTAGTTACAGTTGAAGTCACAACTCACATTTAAATCCATTTTAAATTCACAAATATGAGTGTGCATTGCTTGTATACAAAAAAAATGATCTGCACGCTGTCGTTTTAGGCATGTTTTCATTCTAGCATAGTGAAAGACATGCTAAGGCAAATGATTTCACCATATATGAGGTTAGCTTGATTGACCCATGACGTTAGTTTGATTGACCCATTCCCAAGCACAAGTGAACAAGCCCCAAGGCTTCAGTAGTGTCATAGGCTGCACTGTTTTTGTCTCAGCCTGCAAAATGGCTGACTCCACTGTGTGGTGTCACAATAGGTACACTTTAAGAAACCTATGCTTTTTGTTTGTGTTTATATTCTTTTTTTATTTATCCAAAGTTGTTTCTGTTAGTCCATTTCTATCAGCCTTATGCAAATAATATGCAAGAATGCTGAAACTTGGATATAACGGGTCTCTAGGAGGGAAAGTTTGTACTCTTAACATATTAGGATGTTTAGATTTTAAGATATTTTCTTCTGAATGACAATTTAGTTAGATGTAAGGGAGTGAATGAAAAAATAGAAAATGACAAAAAAATATAAGTACAGTGTTTTTTTTTATTTGTGAAATATGATTTCATAATCAACCATGGTATTTTTTTCTAGTTTATAAACTGATTTCTACTTGCACCAATAATTTAGTACAGACTGTAATAAAACATACTAGCAGACAGACAAGTTAATAAACTGGAGTCTTTAAAAATAAAAATCCTTACTAATTTCTTTTTAGAATTTATAAATTGTTACTAGAGAACTTTTGCAGGATAGTTCTAATTTTTTTTTTTTTTTTAATTTCTAATTGGGTTTAGTATGTTTGGCGCAAAGTTTTTGAAGTGTTAGAGAATATAAACTTTGGTTTTCAGAATTGTTGCCTCTTCAGCAAAGATCCTTTATAATTAACATCTCTATTTGAACTTAAATTCTTATGTCACTGACTACATTAACTACATTATATAGGGTATTTGTATGAGATCACCTGACCTAAAGATAGACATATTTCAGTCTAGAAGTCAAAAAGGCCCTTGAGTTTCCATCCCTAAATTACAAGGTTTTTAAATCACACTTTTGTAAGGATTAAGTGCTCAGCACAGATCAGAAGGTACAGACCTTGCATTTAGATCATGTTAAAATGTTCTACCCTTAGCTGTATGACTCAGGGCTAACAATATCCTTTCCAAGCCTCTAATATTGATATTGTATATAAATATATTATATAAACAGCCATGACTATGATGCATTGGGCAGCATATTTCAGATTCACAGCTGATAGTGTAAAGTCCAGATTGAGAAGGGCTAGGTTCTTGCACATCAGTACAAAGTTAAACAAGTCCTGTAAGTCTTGAGGCCCATGCACAAGAACCTCGCTTTCATGGAATGTAGGTTCTTTTTTGCAAGGTAGTATTGGTCTGCAGGCATCATTCTGAACTTAACACAAGCTAAGGAAATGATACGTAGCACTGCATGATTTAGACTACCTATTAGATAACAATCCAAATTGGTGGATTGGTTGGATATGGGCATCCTGATCATGTGTAAATTTGTCATTCTATAAATCAGATACACGCTGATTATTTATCCTACTTCATATTGCTAAACATATTTTCAGACACATCTAGAACCATCTGTTCTTTAAGGGCACATTTAAACAGGCACTTTGTGTGTGCTGTTCGCACCAGCATTTACCACATATGAATGGGACTCACTGAACCCCCGAGAAATCCCACCTGCCAGTGTAAATAAGCATTTAGAGTGAGTGCCAGGTAGAATTAAGTGTCATAAGCCGTGTGATCAGCTATAGCTCTCGTCATCACCAACATACAGTATGTAATTACTGTAGGTATCAGTTACATCCTGCTATGGAAAGCAAGGTAATGTACATATATGCAGACTAATAAACATTTTTCATCCAAGCCCTTATCTAAGAACTATTGTTGGAGGTTTAGTGATTTTGAACCCTTTGACTTATTTTCAATGGAGAATCTAAAGCTGTGTGGACTCTAGGCTCTTACCAGAAATCAGTCATGCTGATAGTTGGTGATAGTTAAAGTGTTATTAAACCCACAACAGTAAAATCAGTCTGTATATGCAGTAAAGCATGCTTGTTATACTCACTGTGGAACCTAAGGAGTTAATCTTCCGCATGATATAAAAAGGCTGCTTGATCCTGTCTTCTCTGATCCTCCCCTTTGTTTACTATCCCCAATCCATCTGCTGTTAATACAGAGCCCTAGGAGATGCACTGCACAAGCTCAGTTTGGTGTGTATTGCTAGAGAGTTTTTTTTTTTTGGGGGGGGGGAGGATGCATGTAATCAGCACAGGGCAAAGAGGATCAGGGGTCATGCAGAGTCATAGGACAGCCAGAGGAGAATGAAAACTCCTACTACAAAATTATCCAGTGCACAGCCAGACACTGATAGAAGTCACAAGGCTGCTATATACTGTACTGCTTGATGGGGAAAGGTATTTAGCAGTTTATATTTACTAAAATAATTGCATTTACATGTTCTGTATATTGTGGGAGACCGGATATAGTGAATGCAGGGTCCTGGGCTTAGTAACACTTTAGGGGGCTGGCAAAGATACTAATAGAAATATGTAGGTATTCATAACAGCATTCCCCTACCTGCAACTTGCTTTGTGTAGAAGATAATGAGTAAACTATTAAAGAGCCTCTCCTTTTGATCAAATTGAGAATGTTTAACTCTTTTCTGAAAGTCTATTTAAATTGACTCTGTCACTGCAGGGTCAAAACAACAATAAGGCATACTTGTGAAATGAAGAGGCACTGTCCTTACATTTGTGGTGGCTCATGTCTTCAAATGCTGCCCTAGTGCTGTTCTTGAGCCATTGCAGGTATTCAACACTTCTGGATTTGTCATTACTTGCTACCCCTGCTACATATAGTGGTTTCTCCTGCCAGTTTGTCCATCAATACAGGTTGCGTGGGCTGACAGAGCATACCACTGCATTTGGTGGAGAAAACAGATATTCAACCCATCCCACCAGTTGAAAACTTACAGCATTGCAGTGGTGTTTGAAGACATGGGCCGCCAGAAAGGCAAGTGTAATCTTTGTTTTACAGATTTTTATTTTTTTAATTTTTTAAGTTTTAACCCTGTAGTAACAAGATCACCTTAAAAGTGGCAAAAAAAAATTTCAAGTTTTCTGAACAGCCTTTTTTAACATGAACATAGAGGATTAAGATACCTTTGCATTGAGGCAATATACTTTGAAAATTAGCTTACGTCAGTATTGTTCGACTGAGTAAACACAACCTGTTGAAAACCAAATATAATATTTTTGGACACATTTTTGAAAACAAAAGGCCATAGACAAACCGAATAGCATGAGAGATGTCTATTTATGAAAACTTTGATTTTTGGAAGTCGATCTATGACTATCTAGGCATAGTTGCTACAGCTTGTGCTAACAAAGATGTTTTCAATTTCAGAAATAAGCTGTTCTCTTTTTTTTACAGCACAGACTGTGGTGACCATGTCAATTGTTTATCTGTTTTAATGTAAATATAAAGATATATATTAAATATACAACTACATTACTGTTGGACATGAGTTAGATGATTCATATCACATTCATTCTGTATCATGGAATTTCTGTTTCGATATATTCAGTTTGAAGCTATTTTAGTTACTAATGAGTTTGAAGGACTGAATGACTTTAATACATATATATCAAACTTCATTTAGGTGAATTACCATGTCCACTCTAGGCATGACGTGGATTGCTTATACTAGATCATATACAGTTTAATAATGAGATCATCCGAAATTTCTACAATCATAGATTAATTATGAAAGTATATTAAGTTGTTGCTGTAGCAACAAGTCTACAACATGGCTACCTTTGTATACATTATTTTTGACATTTTCACATGTAAATTAAATGAAGTGTATTAGTATGAACTTGATAACGGTACAGTTTGATACTGTCAAATAAACAATTATTTTCATTAAAAAATACATTTCAAACTAGATTTTAATCTGAATTCTGCCCAAAAATGAAGTTTCAGTTTTAGGTGTATGCCAACACATTCAAAGCGCCTGTGGTCTGTTTGTGGCTCTCCTGAAATCCAGTGCAGTCTCCAGAACTCCTGGATGATGTCCCAAGCTCCTCCTTATGAATTCTCTACTTTTCCCTCTAATCTAGTCAGTGTAGCTAAGGAGTCTGCTCAGTTTGCATAGCCTGAAGACAAGCCTTGAGCTTATGGCTGTAGAGGGATAGGGAATTATTAGTGGAATCCTAGAAAGCTGTAAGTAGTCACGTGGTGCTTCAATCCATCTATATATGACTACAACTGAAACAGTCTTTTGGATAAAGGTTGTTCTTGTTACTTTAGATATACCCAGGCTTTGATTCATCAGCAGTTGTTGAAGTCAGGTCAGTATGTCCTATCAGCCTATTCTACTGCAAATCCTTCATGCTCCACTCACATGCAAGTAGCTCTAGACTGATTGTGTTGCTAATATCAACGCAATGTAACCTTAATACTTTCATGCTATTGGCTGCTGTTGCATAAATCCTAAAGAGCTAAGAAAAGACTGGAAATACCCTTTTTAACTGGGTCCTATCCATGTAGTAACATGGAAAGTTTCCTAATTCTCTATGTAAATAACAATGGGACACCTGCAGATTGCAGTACATAGCAACTGGAGTCTAACCCTAAAAGTAGATTTCCAATTTTATAGTCACATTTGAGAAAATCCTACAAATATATTTATGTGTACCTATTCACACAGCAAACCTAAAAATCAAAAAATATATATGTATTTCTAACCTTTAAGATGTTTCTGAGGAGAAGGTATTATGACTGACTGCACCTAGCATAGCGTGATCTGTCCCAATAGATGGGTGGGCTGGGGACAGGCTCAGTCCAGTTCTCATTAGCATACAATGGAGAAGTCATGTTCCTAAACCTTTAACCTTTTGTTAAGACAAAAATTGTTCACATCTACAGTACCACAATTGATAAGATATCTGCCTCCAGACAGGGTTAATTATAGTAAACACAGCTTCCCAGACCCTCCTCATAACAAAGGGTACTAAGTAGAACATTTCCTTGTTGAAAGTTCCAGAAAAGATTACCTAAAAGTCGCAGTTTTTAAAGATTTTTTTTATGCGTTTTAAGTTTTGATATGTGAATGGGGACACGTAACAAATAAAGTAGGTATTATCCCAATTCAGCTGCAAAAGTGAAAATACCCTTTAAAATACAGCAGTTGTCATAAAGAACCATTGCATGTTACAGTTGTTTCTCAATACAAGCTTTCATTAGCAGATGAAACGGGTCACAGTCTACAGTCAGGTCCATAAATATTGGGACATCGACACAATTCTAACATGTTTGGCTCTATACACCACCACAGTGGATTTGAAATGAAACAAACAAAATGTGCTTTAACTGCAGACTGTCAGCTTTAATTTGAGGGTATTTACATCCAAATCAGGTGAATGGTGTAGGAATTACAACAGTTTGCATATGTGCCTCCCACTTGTTAAGGGACCAAAAGTAATGGGACAGAATAATAATCATAAATCAAACTTTCATTTTTTAATACTTGGTTACAAATCCTTTGCAGTCAAGTACAGCCTGAAGTCTGGAACGCATAGACATCACCAGACACTGGGTTTCATCCATGGTTATGCTCTGCCAGGCCTCTACTGCAACTGTCTTCAGTTCCTGCTTGTTCTTGGGGCATTTTCCCTTCAGTTTTGTCTTCAGCAAGTGAAATGCATGCTCAATCGGATTCAGGTCAGGTGATTGACTTGGCCATTGCATAACATTCCACTTCTTTCCCTTAAAAAACTCTTTGGTTGCTTTTGCAGTATGCTTTGGGTCATTGTCCATCTGCACTGTGACGTGGCGTCCAATGAGTTCTAAAGCATTTGGCTGAATATGAGCAGATAATATTGCCCGAAACACTTCAGAATTCATCCTGCTGCTTTTGTCAGCAGTCACATCATCAATAAATACAAGAGAAGCAGTTCCATTGGCAGCCATACATGCCCACGCCATGACACTACCACCACAATGCTTCACTGATGAGGTGGTATGCTTAGGATCATGAGCAGTTCCTTTCCTTCTCCATACTCTTCTCTTCCCATCACTCTGGTACAAGTTGATCTTGGTCTCATCTGTCCATAGGATGTTGTTCCAGAACTGTGAAGGCTTTTTTAGATGTTGTTTGGCAAACTCTAATCTGGCCTTCCTGTTTTTGAGGCTCACCAATGGTTTACATCTTGTGGTGAACCCTCTGTATTCACTCTGGTGAAGTCTTCTCTTGATTGTTGACTTTGACACACATACACCTACCTCCTGGAGAGTGTTCTTGATCTGGCCAACTGTTGTGAAGGGTGTTTTCTTCACCAGGGAAAGAATTCTTCGGTCATCCACCACATTTGTTTTCCGTGGTCTTCCGGGTCTTTTGGTGTTGCTGAGCTCACCGGTGCGTTCCTTCTTTTTAAGAATGTTCCAAACAGTTGTTTTGGCCACGCCTAATGTTTTTGCTATCTCTCTGATGGGTTTGTTTTGTTTTTTCAGCCTAATGATGGCTTGCTTCACTGATAGTGACAGCTCTTTGGATCTCATCTTGAGAGTTGACAGCAACAGATTCCAAATGCAAATAGCACACTTGAAATGAACTCTGGCCCTTTTATCTGCTCATTGTAATTGGGATAATGAGGTAATAACACACACCTGGCCATGGAATAGCTGAGAAGCCAATTGTCCCATTACTTTTGGTCCCTTAACAAGTGGGAGGCACATATGCAAACTGTTGTAATTCCTACACTGTTCACCTGATTTGGATGTAAATACCCTAAAATTAAAGCTGACAGTCTGCAAGTTAAAGCACATCTTGTTTGTTTCATTTCAAATCCATTGTGTTGGTGTATAGAGCCAAAAATGTTAGAATTGTGTCAATGTCCCAATACTTATGGACCTGACTGTATTTGTTGAATTGGATGGACTTGTGTCTTTTTTCAACCAGACTAACTATGTAAGTGACATACATTATGTAATTCTGTCTACTTTTGCATAGATAGAGGGACCCAGGCATACACTATTTCCATTTTTTTCTTCAACTGCCCTGTATTGATAAGAAAGAAAAACTATGCTGCTTGGGTGAAGGAGAATTGGGGCCAAATATGTTTTAGGATGTGATTTTAAATGTTATTTCATATGAGAAAATTTCAGGGTTGTTACAATTTACTCTTGACAGCTTGAATTGAACCCTGATAAATCTATAGGGCTTCTGCAGCTTTCATAATTTTTTTGAGGTTCATATCTTGTCCTTGGTGCTGTATTTCTGTAACTCCTGGAGAGATGTAAAGGTTTTAATGTGATTTCCCAGTTAAGCCATTTTGTGTTGCGTTGAACAGGCGCCAAAGATGTCAGGTTAAAAAAAAAAAAAAAAAAACGTTTTGTTGTGTGGTTATGGTTATTCCACAGTATTTGAAGAATAGAGCATGGGGGCAACTTATACTAGGCCTTAAATTCATTTCATGTCATTTGATCATCATAATTTCATGTAATCACTTTGAAAACTAGTTCAGCCTACAACATAGTAATAAAAAGATTTACAAAAAAAAACTGCTGGGATATTTTAGTACTAATTTATATAAGCAAAGTCTGTAAAATAGTGTGGAATGACCTTTCAGCTGCATTTCGTGTTCAAGAATTTCCCTTTCCACTTCTGTTCAATCAATGCTGCAGTTTAATGTGTTCTTGAATGGCACCTTCTCAGTCACTGCATTGATAATTGATGCTCTGTCAAGGCTACTCAACCTTTGCCTTTGCACTTGTAGAGGAATTCCAGGTCCCAATATGCTTTGAAAGCCTCGAGTTGATGATTACTTCCCAAGATGTTTTTGAAAAGCAACTGGAGAGCTTCTGGTTAGACTAGCTACCTATGGCTGGCCTTGAAAGGCTGTTTTAGGTACATGACCTTGGAGAATGTTACCTATGTTACAATATAAACTAGAGGCTTTATTTAATAACATAGTGCAAGGTGTGGTAATGGGCGCTAAGACATAGCAATTCTTCACATGTTGTCTTTGATTATCTGCAGAAAGTGAGTATGTTTTTGTTGCTTTATATTACTCTACAACATTTCTCTTTGCACTGTGTAATGAAATAAAGTTCATGAATACAATTCTGTTAATTATGATGGAAACAGCTTTTCAAGGGTACCAGAATCAGGTCATATTATGCATATATTGTTGTTAGATGGAGCGGACAGCAAGGGGCTTTTAATTAACTTGCACTTAATGGACAATATTACATATTTATAATGTCAGACATAGACACCAAAAGACCCCTTTTACATGGGCAATCCGATCTGATCTGTCTGTCAGTTTTTCAGGCGGACCTGATCGGAAGGTCCATTCATTCCTACCAATCCAGTTTGCTAAAAAATTGGAAGGGTATCTCGCTTCCATTTAGGTGGATTGGATCAGAGGGTAGTTGGGTATAAATGGACAGTGGAGTGTGTTTACTCCTGGCTGCCCATAGAGCAGAGCAGGCTTTGTCCATATCCACTCTCCAAAAGCTGAGCAGACACGGATGTGTCATCCACCCCACCTGCTCTACTCCAATCAGCAGGAAATCTGTGAGCTGATCCCCTGCTGATCAGAAAAGAACCTGTCCCATGTGAAAGGGGCCTAAGAGCAAGGAATGCCTGAGACTTGAGACCAGATGACAACTGGCAAACAGGTGAAACCTGCAGCCTTTCCCAAAGAAGGGATCTGCAAACTGCAGCAATTTTGCTGGTATTGGAAGGCTGTATTACAGTTTGAACAATGCAGTGTAGTGGGGTCAACCATATTCACCATCATAAGCAGTAGCAGGTTCCTCACCCTGCTGTTTGTATTTACTCAGAAGATTAAGATTTGACCTTTTGGATATTCACAGCTTTCACAGAGATTCATATATGTGAATGGTCAAGATGCAATACCAGGATTCATATGCATGTGGTGCTGCATTAAAAATGTGAACAAGTGAAGAATATGCATGTGTGTGTATGTGTGTGTGTTTGTTATATGTGTGCGTATTACCATATGACGGGGTCAAATTTTAATTTAGCTCAGAAAATACTTTTAACACCTTTTCCTATGATGCCTTGTTCTGGTCATCCTAAAAAATGTAGTTTAACACCAGCTTGGCTGATGATGTTTGCATAATCCTGAATGATTGCTGTCTGTCTAGGGTTACTCTGAAGGATGAAAAGGAATGTATTCTTTCCATTAACCATATACTGCAATCACTTGTTCTTAGTCAGTCTGAGGGAAGGGATAGTCTTTTTATTTTTATTTTATCCCTAAACATGATATGCTGCTTCAACAGTGTTGAAGATACAATATGCTGCAGTTAAACTGTTTCAGTTAGTGTACGAATGTGTGAGACACACCTTTTTTGCACTTATGTACATAGTCCAAGAATGGAAAAAATATAAAAATGTAAAAAAAATGAACTTGGAACATATTTTGAATATAAAAGTCCATAAAAAACACAGGAAAGGTTTGTAAAAGAGATAGGTATAAATAAGGCTTTGAAGAGAAGGCATTTTGCTATAAAAACGTGAAAAAAAAATTCAAAAAGCATGTTGTTGCTTTGCTGTTGCAAAAGCTTTGTAGGTTGCCATAGCTTAATATGCAGCACCCAGTGAACTCCAATTTGCAGCATAAAACATGCTGTGAAGACGATATTCTTATTACGGAGAATGAAGCAAATTAGTGTTGTAAAGTGCTGTCTGCTTAAGTCATAGCTTTGATCTTCTGTGTTTAAGACAAAAAACTTGTTCCATTCAGAAATATCAAACGATATCCAATAAGTTTATTTAAAGTAGAACTCCAGGCAAATAGCATATTACAGAGTGAAAACAAATATACGGGAATTGTTTTACTTGTTACAAGATGATTCATTCTGTTTTATCTAGTCTTTTGACTTATACATCTCTTCGCATGGCACAGCTAAATGGCGTTGCTGTCCCCTGGTTAAGCAGTACAGCTTCTTGCATCTCCTTCCTGTTCATTGGACAATGAGGGCTAGTTAACACTTTTCAGAGGGCATTTGACAGGCAGTGAGGATGCATTACACACCTCCTCTCCGCCTGTTTTAATCCCTAAAACCCTGCACCACCTCACTGCAACTGTGTGCATTGGCCCCATTAGGTTGAATGGGTCATGTTAAGCGAGCATTACTGCCCTCCAAAGACAACAGGGGGTATGTGTACATCTTGTCCACTGCCTTAGCACCTTAAGAGGTAGCCATTGAGGGACAGCTACTATGTGGTAAGTGTAAACGAGGCCTAAAACAGAAGTATGATTACGACAATTAATTGGCCAGTGACATGGGAAGTTGAACAGCTGCAACAGAAAGTAGTGGTGTCACCCGCCTGGCTATGCTGTGTGCAAGGGTATGTGAAACACAAGACTCTGAACAGAATGATAAAACGTTCACATGAATATGTATGTCAACTGTGTAGTACCAGTTTAGTAAACAAAGTTCAGAACTCTATGATCTATATACCCTATTCATCTTATGCAAAAAAAACCAAAAAGCAATTTACAAGTCTTGCTAATCCATATGCGTTACCAAATGTTATCATTTGTCGAATGTGTTCTAGAGCCAGTGCCGGATTTATAAGGGGGCAAAGGGGGCAAACTGCCCTGGGCCCCTGTGACACAAGAGGTCCCCCTCTACACAAAAAAATTAGAAAACAATATTAAAAATCATATAAAATGATAAAAAAAATAAATAATAGTATAAAATGTATAATAAAAATACTTTCTTTGATTAAATGTATCTTGGGAAGTAATATTTTGCCAGCCATCATCTGTTTTTTCTCTGGACTGGTATATTGTATCATTTTTAAAAAGGAATTTTGGTGGCTCAAGCAAACCACACATAGAGTGCTATGACTGCGTATGCGTGCACTTATGACCTCAAAATGAAGTTTTGTCTTGCATTTTAAAAATGTGTGACTATCATTGATAATGTAAACTTACTCTGTGTATAAGGGGTCCCTTGAAACTGAGGTGCCCCAGGCTCCCCAATGTCTAAATCTGGCCCTATCTAGAGCAGCAGCAGACCCATGTTTGTTTATTTGAAGTGTATGAATAAAGTGCCCTCTAGAGGATAAAGTACAATATTTCTCAAGTTTTGTCTCTACATTGAAATGAACTGCTCTTTACACCGACCTAAGATCTCTGCTTTGTATTACTCAAGACAGCTACATCTCCATAATAAGGAAATGTTTTCACTGTATGTTTGTTTCAGAATGTGAAAGAGCA
Organism: Staurois parvus; assembly: GCF_062004578.1. Lineage (NCBI taxonomy): Eukaryota > Metazoa > Chordata > Amphibia > Anura > Ranidae > Staurois > Staurois parvus. The sequence continues at coordinate 2,720,295 of NW_028318841.1, forward strand.
GATAAGTGAAGACCGTTGGTAAGCCTTTGATCAATGCTGCTGTATTATCAAAAGTAAATGGAATTTGCTTGCACGTTGTAAATCTAAATATTGCATTTTTAATCCTTTTATATATTTGTAGTGCTGTTTTTTTTTTCTCTTACCAAAATTCCTACTAGACAAATATAATAGACAGAAAATCCATTTTACTCATCAAACTGATTAACTGCAGTCTTTAGAATAACATACAGACATGTTGGTCATAAACAAACCAACGCTTTCTTGTTGCTTGTAATAGAAGTTAGATACTTCTAATGTAGAAACTTGGCTACTTCTCTTATAAGTGGCATTGCCTATCCGCCGCATCTAAATATTGTGCCTAACAGTCTAGCTAGACATTTCCCAATCCATCCAGACACAACCAGGAGCATTCGTGTTAATTGAGCACTACAAAATCTATGCAAATTGCTTTTCTTTAAAAGAAAAAAGATATTTGATTGTTGTCATAATATTTTTTTTTTTTACCTTATTGTCCCGTCCTTAACTATACATGGCACTTAATTTCCTAATTGAACAATATAGATTTACATGGAATCAAGCCTTTTCCTTATAGTAGTAAAAGTATTTATATTTTGCAGTTGCAAAGGACTGCATTTACACCCACATCACATGACAATCGTATTGCACTATTTTAAATGTATGCATTTAAAGCGGCCTGTCTCTTTTCCAGCGGTCTTCACTGATCCTCTTTTCACAGTTAAAATAATGTCCTATTTTGTTTTGGAAGTTGCAGAAACCACATGTATGTGACAGTTCAGCTTCATTTGACTTTGTCCTTTTTTTTTCCTTTGTTTTTTTTTTCGTCACACACACAAATAACAGAATAAAATAACCTGACACAGAAATTCTACCGTACACAGGAAACCGCTCTAACCAACTGAGGGGAGCCATTTTGTTGCCATGGCTCTTTATAGTCTAGCAGATGAGGGGATGAGTATAAAGGTAACACATACTCGATGTTTCAGTAGATGATGAATTTTAGTACACATGAATGCAGAGTATAAATCTTTGATCCAAGCGGTTATATATTGGTTGCTGATTCCTGTTCCAAGACTGAGATGTGTTGGAGTTTTCTGTGACTCTAAGTAGAAGGTGGCTACCAAGACTTTGACAGCATACAAGCCCACCAAGCCCATGTTTTCCTAGGAGCGCCCACAGGTTATGGTAACAATGTCATTGCTTAAAGATGAACTCTGGGCAAATCTAAAACACATATTATTGTAATTCTGTATTTAAGACTACATCATGTAATGCATCTTTAAGTACATCTAGAGTAACTAACTTTGATTTGGTATCAGCTTTAGTCACTGGTTGTGCAGGGAGAGTCTCAGAATGAAAGTTCAGATTGACAGAGCTTAGACTGGGAGAGGAAGGGGCAGAACAGGACAAACATGTGGTAGTAGGGTATATGTTAATAGGAGATGAAAGCAGAATGTTTCAGAGGGGTTGATCCTACCAGTCTGTGTTGCTCCCCACGTTGAAGGAAAGGGGTAGTGAGAGGACACCACTCTATTTCTTAACTAGAATAGAGAAAGTGTTGTCCAGTTATACTGTCTGGCTTGATTGCCTAAATCTCAGAAGTCGATGGACAGAAATTCAAATCCTTTGGCAGGTAAAAGAGCACAAAAAAACTATTTTATCTGTGACTTTAGCTGTTTGCCTGGAGTTCAGCTTTAAGGGACCTAAGATGTGTATTTGTCAAATAGAATGTAGTTTTTTTTATCAGTTTGGGGTATGTGACTTGAATAATTGCAGCAGATACCTTCAGAATACCAAGCCCGGAAAAAAAATGTGATTGGATCAGATATCTGAGAAGTTCACATTTCCGTGCTAGGGGCACACTGTCAGTTCGCCATTAAATTGGAATTTAAAAACACTTGGCTCCAAAGACGGCCTAATAGAATGAATGTAATATCTAATATGTTAGGGATCCCCCAAAAACTGGTTTCCAGGATCTCCATCAGTTGGACAACCCTAGTTGGACATCAGATGATCATTCTATTGCTGATCATCTTTGCATGTCTAATCATATCCTGTCATATCAGTACTAGACTGCAATACTGGAATACAAAGCAGCAATGATATATTGAGTCTACCAGCTCACGTCTATCCATGGTCATGTCAGTGATGACTAAAAAATAATTATGTATGTATCAAATGATCATGGTATTGGGAGTTTGGTTCACCACCTGATACCAGCCTAATGATACTCTTAGTTATCCTCCACCTACTGGCATTTGTCAGATGTATGTTGCAGTTTTATTCCCATGGTGGCAGGCCTATCTCAACAGAAATAGAGTGAGAGCAATAGTTCTATGCAAAGCACCTAAAGGTTACCTGCTGCAATCTTTCATACTGCATAAAAAGCCATATTGGCACCTCATTCTGCCAAAATAACAGCTGCCTGATGCTGTGCATTTATTGGCCACTCAGTCCAATATGAGAGCCAGGAAGCATTTTCTTCCACAAATCACAATGGAAAAGATTTAGGATAGGTTCAGCAGTAATCTTTTGCAGCATTGGTTTCTTGGCCCATGGGGTATATCCAGCCCTGGTCTACTGATACTTAAAGATACTGTGCTTGCATTATACAACAGATATATGCATGCATTTATTATATAGGTTAATACTAAATCTAGCTGGTCCATTACACATCAGAGCTAATAAATAAAATAGGAAATGAAAATATGGGACTTAGTGGGTTTGTATGTGTGGTCAAACTTTATAGAGTTTTTTTTTCCTCCAGCACTAAAACATCTTACACTATAAAAGGAGAAGAACATGTTGAGAATACTGTTGACACAACAGAAGTATCCAGTCTGTTTTTCTTCTACATAGCAAGGCCTGGATCACTTCACTGTCAAAAGCCTAGTCTTTCTTGCAGTGAAACAGTTCTATATCTTAACTGCTACTGCATGCTCACTGCGTACCAGAACAGGCTACTGCTATTACTACCTTACTCTTGATCCACAGCCTTAGATTCTGCTCAGAGGAAAGGATTGTGACAGCTCAGTTCCGTTTCTCAACTGTAGAATGTAATAAAGAAATCATTCCCTCAACTGTTACCGACAGGATGTACTTTTTTCACTTTAATTTTTGCTTTGCCAGATTATATTGCTGTAGTGCTTGTATGTGCTTTAGAAATGTGCATAATGCTACTCATTTTAGTATGTTACTTCTATATTGTTGTTTATTTTTTGATCTTTTAATAAAGTATATAAAATTCTTGGTTAAACTGCGTTCCCTTTCTTGTGTCTGCCGTTATTACACATATAATTCTAAAGAAAATGGTCACCTTTACTAAATTTAAAAAATGACATCCGGTAAATATAAAGAACCACACGTTAGCCCAGTTATGTAATAATTCAGAAACAACTAAAGATATTTGAAAGGGCAACTGCATTGCTAGTTTGCTGTCCAGGGGCAGGTCATACACCCACCAGCCATTTTAAGTAGCACTTCAAACCACAGTTCTCACAGGGCAGTAACTTGTTCATGCAGAAAGCCCAGGGACACTGTCATCTCAAACTCTCATTCACAGAACTCCATAGTGTTTTAAGATGGGAATGCTGAACATGACCCGCTCTTCACCAGCCTTTCACGTTTCACCGTGGCGCTTTTTCTTTTATTCATATGCATAAGTGAAGAAGTGAGGAGGCGATTGGCATGTTGATACTTGATCGCAAAAAGGCTATTCACAAGACATACAGTGTAAGGGACCGCCCGGCGGTACCACTAGCACTCCACTGGTCGGATGTTCCCAGCGCACGGAGTCTAAGCCCCAGGGTACTTGTTCACCAGGGCCCCTGATGGTGGGGATGGACTTGGAGTACCCTAGGACCAGGTCGTGACTACTGAGGACACCCGTCAGTGGTAGGGGTATTCGCCAGGGGCTCCCACGGGAGAGAGCCAGGTATGAGGAGGTCTGGAGACCCCGTAGAGAGGGACGGATGGATGGATGGCTGAGCAGGAGCAGGGTCATACAAGCCGGGTCGGTAACTATGGGGACGGTGCGGTACAGAGCAGCGGGCAGAGAATAGTCGGGTCACACGCCAGGTCAGCAACAGCAGGTCAGATCCAATAGGGGGCATTCAGGAGAGAGGTCAGGCAAGCAAGGGTCAAAACAGGAGAAAACAGCAAGGTCAGGGCACAATCCGGGTCAGCAACTTACTTCAGACAGGTTCACAGGATACAAAAGACCAAAAGGCACTGAATGACAGCTCAGGGCCGTTTAAATATCCCGCCCTGCGCTGTCATTGGTGCCAGGCGCGCGCCCGCGGTCACTACTGCGCATGCGCGAACCTGATTGCCGCGGTCGGCCAAGTCCCGGCGCTCGCGTACAGGGAGGTGTACTGCGCCTGCGCCGGGACCAGCGGCGCGACGATCTCCGACATTGCCCCCCCCCCTACGGGCAACCTCCGGATGCCCACCCGATCTCTCCACCACGGGTGATCACGAAGAAACTCCCGGACTAGTCTAGGTGCGTGGACATTATGAGCCGGTTCCCAGGAATTGTCCTCAGGACCATAGCCCTTCCACTTAATTAGGAATTGGGTCTGGCCCCCCCTTCTTCGGCACTTAAGGATCGTTTCCACCTCAAATTCCTCTTGTCCTTCGACCGTTATGGCCTCAGGGGGTCTGGATTCTCGTTCTGGGAAGGCATCTGGGATCACTGGCTTCAGCAGAGATACATGGAAAACTGGATGAATTCTGAACGTGGCCGGAAGGATCAGCTCATATGCCACTTCGTTGACCATCCGCTTTACCTGAAAAGGCCCCACAAATTTAGGTCCCAATTTTTTCGAGGGACAAAGCATCTTTAAGTTGGTTGTGGCCAACCACACCTTCTGCCCAGGCCGCAACGCCAAATCCCCTCTTCGTTTCTTGTTAAACTCCTTCTTATTGTCCTCTTGGGCCCGAGCGATGGCTTCCTGGAGTAATTTGTTATTGACGGAGAAGAAGGTCAACGCATCCTGCGTGGCTGGAACTGGGCATTCAGAGACCAAGTCAGGGAGAAAGACAGGGTGAAACCCATAATTTGAAAAGAATGGGGACTGCCCCGTTGCCGAATGGCTTGCGTTGTTATAAGCGAACTCCGCCAGGGGTAAAAGAGACAGCCAATCATCCTGCAGGAAAGACGTGTAGCAACGCAAGTATTGCTCCAGGGTCTGGTTCGTCCTCTCGGTCTGACCGTTGGTCTGAGGGTGGAACGCGGAGGAGAGGGACAACTTGATGTCCAGGGCCTTGCACAGAGCCCTCCAAAACTTAGATGTAAACTGGACCCCTCGATCAGAGACGATGTCCTCGGGTACTCCATGAAGTCTAACGATCTCCCGGATAAATATTCACGCCGTCTCAGTTGCTGACGGAGTCTTCCTTAGTGGCACGAAGTGAGCCATCTTGGATAGGCGATCAATAACCACCAGAATTGCTGTGTGGTCTTGTGACGGTGGGAGCTCGACTATGAAGTCCATCGCAATCTTCTGCCAAGGCCGTTCGGGAATCGGCAAAGGTCGCAACAGCCCCCAGGCTTTGCTCCTTGACGGTTTGCTCTTCTGGCAGATGGTACAGGATCTCACGTAGCGCTTGCAATCCTTAGCCATGTTTGGCCACCAAAACGAGCGCCGGAGAAGCTCCAGAGTCTTGACTGGGCCAAAGTGACCCGCCAGCGGGTGATCGTGGCAATGCCCCAAAACCAGGGTCCGGACTTCCTCAGGTACCACGATAGAATCCTCCTTCCACAGGAGTCCCCCTTTGTTCTGGAGGGATACCCCAACTGGGGTTGGTGTGGCCGTAGATGCTTCTATTAACTTGGAGCGAAGGTCCGTCTGGAGCGCCAAGAAGTTCCCTGAGGACAAGATAGTGTCGGGTACCAGTTCTTCTTCGGAGTCCTCAAACATACGAGATAGCGCGTCAGGCTTCGTATTTTTAGATCCGGGCCTGTAAGTAATATGAAAATTGAATCTGGAAAAGAACAGGGCCCATCTTGCCTGCCGTGGGCGTAGACGCTTGGCAGTCCTCAGATATTCCAGATTCTTGTGGTCTGTGAAAATCAATATAGGGTGTGAGGCACCTTCCAGCAGGTATCTCCATTTTTCTAGCGCTGCTTTGATAGCCAGCAGCTCTCGATCCCCGATATCGTAATTCTTCTCTGCTGGGGTGAGTTTCCTCGAGAAGAATGCTACGGGATGGAGTAACTCTTTGGTGCCTTTCCGCTGAGACAGGATGGATCCTACCGCATTCTCCGATGCATCTACCTCCAAGATGTAGGGCAGGGCCGCGTCCGGGTGGCCCAGGATGGGTGCCGAGGTAAACAGCTTTTTCAGAGCTTCGAAAGCTTTTTGAGCCTCTGGTGTCCATTTGAACCGGGTTCCAAGTTTGGTTAGTTGGGTAATGGGGGAGACCAGACCCGAGAAGTTTTTGATGAACTTCCGATAAAAGTTCGCGAACCCTATAAACCGTTGGACACCTTTTTTGTCCGTGGGTTCAGGCCAATCTAAAATTGCAGAGACCTTCTGGGGGTCCATCGCGACCCCCGCAGTTGAGATAATCAGGCCTAGAAACGTGATGCTAGTTTGCTCAAAGCAACATTTCTCCGCCTTAGCATATAACCCATGCTGCCGCAATTGCCCCAAAACTTTTGCCACATGTATCCTATGATCCTCTAGAGAGGGTGAAAAAATTAGTATGTCGTCCAAGTAGACGATAACGAAGACATCCAAAAAGTCCCTGAAGATGTCGTTCACAAAGTGTTGGAAGGTGGCTGGTGCGTTGCACAGCCCAAATGGCATGACCAAGTATTCAAAGTGGCCAAACCGGGTACGGAAAGCAGTTTTCCACTCGTCCCCCTCTCTTATGCGTACCAGGTTATAGGCCCCCCTTAAATCAAGCTTTGTGAAAATAGCCGCAGCCTTTAGGCTCTGAAACAGTTCTGGTACCAATGGCAATGGGTAACGATTTTTTATCGTGACCCTGTTCAGCTCCCGGTAGTCAACACAAGGTCTCAGGGTTTTGTCTTTTTTCTCCACGAAGAAAATTCCCGCTCCTGCTGGAGAAGTGGAGGGGCGGATGAATCCCTTCTGGAGGCTGTCCTCGATATATTCCTTCAGGGCCCCCAATTCAAGCTCAGATAGGGGGAAAATACGCCCAAAAGGGATTTCAGAGCCTGGTAACAGGTCGATTGGACAGTCATACGGGCGGTGGGGGGGCAGAGTGTCGGCTCCCCGCTTACTGAACACATCCAGGAACCCATGATAGGCTGCGGGAATAACCTGTTTCAAGTCGGAGTCTCCTTCGGAGCAAAGGAGAACTCGGGGCCCGAAGTGCGACAATGTTCCCAACAGTATGGGGAAGGGAACGAGATTGACCCGGTCTCCCAGTCAATCTGAGGGTTATGGGCCCGTAACCATGGGAGCCCCAGAATGACTGGGAAAAGAGGTGATGCAATAGCGTCCAGGCGGAGGAACTCCTGGTGCTGGTTGGCAATGATAGTGGCAATGGGGGGAGTTTCCTGATTAACTACCCCCGATTTTATCTGGGAACCATCAGCCAAAAAGATGTTGAAGCCCTTCTGTCTGTGTTGGAGAGGGATACCCTGTTGGTGAGCAAACTCTAGATCCAGGAAACAGCTGCATGCCCCCGAATCAACTATGGCTGTCACCTCCACGATCTTTCCTGGAAGCTGAAAGGAGAGGGGCACTACTAAGTATTGCGAAGGACAGGTATTGCTAATAGACAAGGAAGAAAAACGGGTGCACTTACTCATTTTTTGAGGGCAGGATCGCACCATATGACCAGCTTCACCGCAGTAAAGGCAGAGGTTCTGGGCTCGTCTGCGCTGGCGTTCCTCCGGTGATAATTTAGGCCGTGCCAGACCTAGCTGCATAGGTTCCGGAACATCTCCTGGTGGTGGGTTCTGGATGCTTGGTCGGGTTGGTGGGCTGGGGCCTAGGAATGGACCCCAGGTATTTCCGCGACCCTGGCCGGACCTCTCAAGCCTGCGTTCCCGCAGTCTTCGGTCAATCTTAATTGTCAGGGCAATAAGGTCTTCTAGAGACTCGGGAACCTCCACCCGGGCCAGCTCATCTTTCAAGGGATCGGAGAGTCCCATACGGAACTGGTGCAATAGAGCGAACTCATTCCAGCGTGTGTCCCCCATCCACCGCCTGAAATCAGAGGCGTATTCCTCTGCCGCCCGCCGGCCCTGTCGGAGCGCATATAAGGTCGCTTCGGCAGAGGCTGCCCGCTGTGGGTCATCATACAAGATGGCCATTGCTTCAAAGAAACTATTGACCGATCCCAGGTGAGGATCATTGTTTCCCCTTAGCCGGTGGGCCCAATCCTGGGGTTCACCCTGTAGTAGTGAAATAATGAATCCTACCTTCACGTTTTCGGTCAGGAAGGTACGGGGTTGTAGCTCAAAGAACAAGAGACAGGAGTCGCGGAATGACCGGAAGCGTGTGCGGTCCCCGTGAAAACGCTCCGGTAGGGGTACTCGGGGTTCTACCATAGGGAGCGGGGCGGAAGCCCCTGAGACTGGCTCCTGAGCTACCAGGGCCGGGGGTGCAGAAACCGGGGCCTGTGGGGCAGGATCAGAAATAGAGCCAGTCTGGATGCGATTCTCCAGCTGCATGCATCTGTCCTGCAGGACCGTTACGGCCTGCGTCAAATTAGCTAGGTGCCTGCAAATTTCCTCTAACGGGGAGGGCCCTCCTCTAGGCTCAGTCATGGCCTTTTGGTACTGTAAGGGACCGCCCGGCGGTACCACTAGCACTCCACTGGTCGGATGTTCCCAGCGCACGGAGTCTAAGCCCCAGGGTACTTGTTCACCAGGGCCCCTGATGGTGGGGATGGACTTGGAGTACCCTAGGACCAGGTCGTGACTACTGAGGACACCCGTCAGTGGTAGGGGTATTCGCCAGGGGCTCCCACGGGAGAGAGCCAGGTATGAGGAGGTCTGGAGACCCCGTAGAGAGGGACGGATGGATGGCTGAGCAGGAGCAGGGTCATACAAGCCGGGTCGGTAACTATGGGGACGGTGCGGTACAGAGCAGCGGGCAGAGAATAGTCGGGTCACACGCCAGGTCAGCAACAGCAGGTCAGATCCAATAGGGGGCATTCAGGAGAGAGGTCAGGCAAGCAAGGGTCAAAACAGGAGAAAACAGCAAGGTCAGGGCACAATCCGGGTCAGCAACTTACTTCAGACAGGTTCACAGGATACAAAAGGCACTGAATGACAGCTCAGGGTCGTTTAAATATCCCGCCCTGCGCTGTCATTGGTGCCAGGCGCGCGCCCGCGGTCACTACTGCGCATGCGCGAACCTGATTGCCGCGGTCGGCCAAGTCCCGGCGCTCGCGTACAGGGAGGTGTACTGCGCCTGCGCCGGGACCAGCGGCGCGACGATCTCCGACATACAGGGTACGGTGCATGACTGAAGGGGAAAGGGATCGAGCATGATGTTTTTCGCTTTGCACACAGGTGGTGGACGAAGTATGGATACACGTGTTGTGGATTGGATTCACAGTTTAAGAGTGAAATGCACTTTTTCACCCTTAGAGGGTAAGAGTATTTAGGGAAGAGTGGTACACATTCCTTGTTTTTTGCACATTATATTGCACACAGTTGCATATGCAATCTTCGTGTATAAGAAATACTACTCTATATTATTTTTTTCTTTTGGAGATTTGGATCAGCACATTGGAAGATCACAGAGAGAGAGAGATTGTATGGCATACAACACATTCTGGCTAAGGAGATCTTCATGGGAGGATAGGAAGATTGGAGTACGAAGTGGAGCTCTGTTGCTGGCATAACAAAGACTTTTATACCCAGGGGGGTATTGGATTGATACCTGTACTTTCGTTTGTGTTATTAATAATTTTTGTGGTGCTATATTATTATAAAAAAAAAGATAATTGGCCATTCACATGTTGTAGAATAAAAAGTCCCTGTATTGTACACTCAGGTTGTCATCAGATGGTAATCCTATGCAGTGGAATCAGTTCAGTTCGAGAAGTGGATATAACCCTAAGCTCCGGGGTACTCTCAACCAGGGCAGAAAATCTGACAGCATGGAAACCTGCTGTGTGATGTCAGATTCCAGGAGGCATGAAAGGGACATGGTCAGGGCCATGGCTAGACTATTTTGCAGCCTAGGCAAGAAGAGTGTGCTACCACACAAAACATCTTTAAAAAAAACAGTAGAAAATAATAAATCAACAAAACATGAAACTGCTAAACATTTCTTAATTTGCAAAAATAAGTACCATAAGATAGCTCTGACAGCTCCTAGGCTAGAATTCCCCAGGCAATGGGGGGGGGGGGGGGATTAAAACACTGTGACAACAGGTAGACACACACCGATCCCACACAGCACCACTGACACAGATCAGCGGCCACTAGAAGAGCAGGCTGTGGGATCGTGATGTCATCACTGGCACATGTGATGGAAGGCTGGCTGGGTCACACTCACACAGACATGAGACATCAGAGTCAGATATTACCTTCCTCCGCAGGCGCAGCTCTGCCTCCTCTGATGAATGGGAAGAGAAGGGCTGGCTTGCAGTAAGGGAGTCTGAGAGGAACACTGGAAGGAGCGGTAGCTCAGCTGCTACACTGGCCCCAGACATCTACTGTCCTTTCTTCCTCCCCCTCTGCTGCCCCTTCCCTCAGCTGAAGGATCATTCATGATGTGGCGGCATCCCACACAGAGAGAGATCTGGGCCCAGGCGCCCCTAGGTGGCATTGCGCCCTAGGGGGCTGCAAAGTTTGCCTAGTGGAAGCACCAGCATTGGGCATGGTTATGTGTTTTTCAAGGTGGTAACACCTCTTTCTCAAGCCGTCCCAATTGTAACAACACTGTGCGATTTATGCTGTTGGCTGTGGGGAAGCCAGAAAGTCAATGCCACCTACAGCATGTGAGCGGCCAATTATCTTTTCCATCAATAAAGATACTGCACTTAGATTGTGCCCTCTGGTGTCTTTTTGTGTTATTAGAGATATTTCCTCTATTTGCTGAGGAGCTGCATTAACTCTATTGAAAGCCATCTGTATTAACCCTTCATGATCCCATTATGGATGTGATGAACTTTACCTGGGACATTATTTAGAGCCATTGGTTACTTCTTGCACAATAACGCATCTCTTAGCTATTTCTTGTATTACATGTGCCCGAACACAGAAGGTTGAGGGTGTCAACCCAGAGGGTTAAATGGCTTAAACTCCCAGAATTCATGTTTTTGTGATACGCCATGACTTCACACATAACCTCTCCTTAGTAACGTCTTATCAGAATACAGTGTAGTAAAGTATACAGTTTACATTAAGAAAAATGATTTCCGTTGTACATAATATTCTCCATACATATGCAATCACACTAGGATGATAGGCTGTGCTGTTATATATTACCCTGTCCCTAGTGGTACAAAGATTGGTGCAGAGGAAACCGGTGCTTCCATACTTGAGTTGGTAAGTGTCCATAGTAACAAGTCCATATCCAGAACAGAAGATATTCATTGTAGCATTGGTCCTCGCAGGTCTACACCCCACTCTGGATTCTCACACGAGGTTGGCTCCCTTACGTATATGTCCTTTCCAAGGAGGAGTGACATACCTGCAGGGAAAACTCTCCCAACCCCTGCAGCCAACAGCCAGAAATATTGAAAGTAGCAGCACACAAAACAGTATACATGGGCAAAATAACATGCAAACCTACACATAAATTAAGCTCCTTCCTACAATCCCACCTTTGTTTTTAAAAAATCAGTATTATAATGAGCCTACCCAGTAGGAAAATAAGATTTTGTTAATGTTCAAGTTTCAATCAATTGACTGCCCTTCTGTTTGTCCTGTCCACTTGTTAACAATTTGGTTGGCTGAGTTTATTTATTTATTTCAGGTACTTATATAGCGCCGTCAATTTATGCAGCGCTTTACACATATATATTGTACATTCACACCAGTCTCTAACCCTCAAGGGGTGTACAATCTAAGGTCCCTAACTTACATTCATACATACACATACTAGTGCCAATTTAGACAGGATCCAATTCACCTACCAGCATGTCTTTAGACTGTGGGAGGAAACTGGAGTACCCGGAGGAAACCAATGCAGGCACAGGGAAAACATGCAAACTCCAGGCAGGTAGTGCCGTGGTTGGGATTCAAACCAACGACCCTAGTACTGCCAGGCAGAAGTGCTAACCATTTAGCCATTCCTCAGGTGCATTGCATGCTGGGACTTGTAGAGTGTAGGATAGTACAGTGTTTACTGTGTGCTCATTCTTCCATAGGAGCCATTTTATTAGATTTTGACAGCAGAGTTAAATTAGGCAGACCATGGCATATTCTTAGTTTATATGCACTAGGTATAGCATTTATTTTGCTGCGTGTGCTAGGCTCATTACAATACTGATTCTTAAAGCAAATATGTAGTTATTCTTTAAAGGATAAGTTCACCTCTTGCACAAAAATAATAATTGCACATTTTTTTGCAAGTAAAAATATTATTTTTTTTTATTTCGTCTGCAGGAGCCTGTAAAGCATTGCACCAGCTATCAGTAGATCACTGATGCCATGCAGTTCTCCTGCAGACCTGTCAGTATATCTGCTTGCCATACAGGATGTACGGGCAGACAGATATACTGACAGGAAGCTTCAATGAACTACCACGGCGCTCCATAGTGCTGTGGTAATTCATGGAAAACTACAAGCTGAGAGCCGCTAAGGCTGCTGGGACTTGCAGTTCATTCATTCACAGAAGTATGTAAATGAATGACGTGGCTGTTTTCAAATCTGACAGCTAGTACGGGGGAACTTCCCCCATACTTCTGTCATCGCAGAGGAGATGGGGGGTATCAAGGGGAGGCTACAGCATTGGGAGCATGTGGGAAAAAAGAGGCTGAACATGTAACATGCTCCCAAAGGTGAACTTATTCTTTAAAGGCTAAGTTCAACCTTACAAAAAATGCACATGATTTTGCAGGTAACAAAATGTGCATTTATTGTTTTTTTTAGACACTGCAATTGTTTTTTTTTTTACACTGCAGCCTGCAAAGGCTCCTGCAGACATTCACTACAGCTGTACCTCCTGTACAGGCGAACAGTTACTGAAGTGCCAGAAGAGTCAATGAATTACGAGGGTGCCCATCAGTACTCTTGTTGTTCAATGAGAATTACAAGCTATCTGCTGCGGTGACAGACGGGACTCGTAGTCCATTCATTCACACATCTCTGTGAAAGAATGATGCAGCTGTGTGGGCAGAGCCCCGCACAGCCACACTGTTTTTAAAATATGACAGTTGGTGCAGGGAGAGGATTCCCTGTCCACTGTCACATGGTGATACTGGGGGTTGGGGGGGCAGGGTATTGCTCCAAAGTAACATGTTACATCCTAAATATGTGTATAACGTGTTGCAAAATGTGAACCTTATCCTATCAACACTTTTAGTACAATTGCAGTGAATCTATACACTACTGTCATTCTGCTGCACACCACTATTTAAAGTGGAACTTCACCCAAAAGGGGAGTTCCACTTGTATGCATCCTCCCCCCTTTCACTGCCACATTTGGCACTTTTTGTGGGGGGAGTTGGTACCTAATTTTGACAGGTACCCACTCTGACTTCCGGTCAGATGCACCAAGGTGATCTGAGCCATAAGTTTGGCCCTCTCCATCCCCTGCAGCCTTCTGGAACACTTCAGAGGTCCCAGAAGATTGTGGAACCATTCACAAAGCACAGCATGTTTCTCGCATGCATAGTAGGAAACTGGCTGTGAAGCCGCAAGGCTTCACTGCCAGTTCCCTAACTTATGATGCCAGCACTTGCCCCTGAAGACAATTGGAGAATCGGCTCGGGAGAGGACACCGCTGGATCCCTGGACAAGTAAGTGTCCTTATATTAAGTCACCATCTACAGTATTTGTAGCTACTGTGTTTTAATTTTTTGGGTGGAGCCTGGAGCATAGAGTACCACACAAAGAATAAACATGTTAGTCCTGTGAACCATTCAGGTTTTGCACAGTGATGATGTTTTGGGGCTGGGGGCCTGGAGGGTGTCTTACGCAAGGTAGGAGAGGATAAGGACAACATCATCATTGTGCTTATGTGATATCTATTTGTAGTACAAAAAGTGGGTAGGCACATTACACTGGAGACTGCAGAGTTGTGGGATCTAAACAGTGATGTTATCTTGGCTATATATTTTGGAAAGTGTGTTTAAATCACAAAAGTAGCTGAACAAAAATAAACAGTTTTGGGCTGGTAATACATTTTATATATGTGTATTTCCATTGCAATAAAGTACTATACAACATAGTATTTGGTAAAAAATACTTAGCAGCAAGCCATGTAAAAATAAAAAGGTCACACACTAGTTTGCTCATTTGCTCAAATTTTGATTCATTGGATCCACAGGATTAAAATGCTATTAAGTTTGTAGAACCCTTCAACTGTTGCCCTCTTCATGTAAATAATTAACAATATGCTGCTGTACTTCTACCCATAAACAGATGAGTGGCTAGAAATAACAATTCTGCAATAAGTAGTAGTCTTCTAGAACTGCCTGTGGGCTCCGTACAGCTGAATGTTTTTCCCATTTTTACGATGCTTGTGTCTCTGTATGGAGGCAGACATCTTGGTAGAGTTGCATGGCTTTATTGCCCCCAATGACAGATGATCTTATGACTGGTAGAAATAATGAAAAAGACAGGAGGAGAAAGCACACATCACACAGTAGCAAAGGTAGAGAAATCATCAGGTACTATTTCCTCTCCAGTAAGGAGAATGGTGAACAGAACAATTGGGACATCACCAAATTTCGTGAGACTATTAATCAGAGGCAGCAGTGCCTTGGATGATCTCAAACTGCAGATATACACACTACATGGAATTCTTAGATTGGCACCCCCATGAGGAAATCAAGCAAAGACCATGAACTATTTACAGGTTTAGTGTGTTTAGTGAAGCTTGGTGTTGGTAGCAACCTAAACTAGTGCATGAAATACTTTAAGGATTCTAGCTTTACATTCCCAGGAAAAGGGAAATGTCAGAAAGTGATACTTTATTGCAATAGTAAAGTTGATCTCTTAAAATGTTATCATCAAGAAAATGCTCTTAGATATTCAGAACAACCAAACTCTTCCACCAGGGCTGTCTTAATGTATGGGCACTGCTGGGCACTGCCTAGGGGTCCCAGGTGCATGGGGATTTGTTGGGACAGCCACCCTTTTTACTAAAATGTCCCTGGATGGCCGATATTAGTCTTTGATATATAGAGTGTTTTCTTATTGTTTAAAATTGATTTTATGAACAGTATTAATAAATATATGTTTAATTCTATCAACTATTTATACTTTAATTTTTGAGAGTAGGTGCATAAATTAGGGAAGGCTGGTAAGGGCCCCAGTGCATTACTTTGCCCAGGGGTCCATGATGCTATTTAGACAGCCCTGTCTTCCACATCAGTAGCTACTTTGCGTTTGTATTGTGCTCACTACATAGAGGATTCTGCCCATTAACAGAATTAAACTTGACCTCAAAAAGGAATACCTGCTGCTTTAGCGGTCATGCATCCACCTTGTTCTTCATCTCATAGGACCTGGCAGCGATATTTCCTCAGAGAGGCCTATACTGAAAGCTGTTGCTCTCTGCCGCTTCTTGGCATCCATGATAAGAGAGGCACTACCTCCGGAGTGCCACCTGCCAACCACTTTCACCTCTGCAGCCTTCCAGCCACAGAGCCTGCTGCTAGTCACAGGTGGCACTGCCACACACCATAAGAGCTACACACTCTCCACTGCCCATGCTTCTCCATATAAAATCTCAACTCCAGGAAAACAACTAAATACATAGAAGAAATACATATGAAAGCTGTTTAACCTGCTAAAGGATTTGTTGTTCCTAAAATTTACACAGCATGTCCTGTCAATTTTCCATATCTATCCTGCTCACTGAACAGTGACAGAGCAGCAGTCAGGCTTATTAGGTCATCTCTCTGTCCCTCCTTCTGTAATGGCCCATACACATGATAAGAAAATTGTACAAAAACCTCCATACAAGGAACGATCGTCGATTACCTGATCGTTCACATAGTGCTTTCCATGTCCGTTTTCGACTTTTCGGATGACAAAAACCGAGGGGGCCAGCTAGAAAATTTGTATCGTATGTGAACACAACGTCTGATTTTTGTTTAATGTGTACAGTTATTGTACATAAATAATCAAATAGAAAAAAATGTGCATGGTCAGAAGCATAGAACGACCCTACACTTCCTCTTTTACTATGCTATTACATAACTACATTTGCCTACATCGCCTTTGCCACGCAAATTTTTTTCAAGTCAATACGATTCCGACAATATCATGATATGCACTTTCGTGAAAAAAGGAAGATCGGTCGCCTGATGTTCTCATAGTGTGTACTAGGCTTTAGAGTGTTCCTTGTCAGCACATTTAATGTACTAAATTAGCTCCCATTATTGCTCCTTCTTCTTCCAGTCTGAGTGCTGCTGTACATATCTTTGATGCTGATACCAAGACAAGTACTTACGCTACCTGTACTTAAAAAATAATTGTATAATGCATACCTAGTGGCATTAGTTTATATATTTTATGTCTGTCTTTGGTTCAGCTTTAAGTCCAAAGTCCAAAAACCAATCAAATTTGAAAATTGACTCCCACCTGTAAGAAGGATGAGCATATCCCTGGATAAAAGATGTGTCACTTCATTACAGTCCCTTGATTTATAGACCACCAAAAAGAAAACATGGTAGAAAACCTAACTGGGGGTCATTTTAAAACTCAAGTCAAAATCCACTGAAATGTGAATGTGATAGAGAGGTGCATGATATCCATCCAAAATAAAAATCCACCCTGACAGTGGGGTTAGCACACACTGCAAGGGTTAATTGCTCGTTTAGTCTAACGGCAGATGATTAAAAAGAGAAGCTGTCCCCCACTGGCTCTACCCTGAGAACTGAGCGATTAAAGACCACCAATCACTCAGTTCTTGGTCATCTTTGAGCACAGAGCCAGTGACTGGCAGTCACTCACTGGAGGGCCAGGCTGTGGAGGGGGCAGAAGGGGCTGGTTCAGGCTCCCAGCGGCTCATTGAGAGGCTGAGCCAGGGCCTGGACCGGCTGAGTGACATCAGCCGACAGTGGGCTTTAGCCCACTGTCAGCTGAAAATGGGTCACAGGAGTGCAGAACTAAGTGCATTCTTGTGATCCATAGGAGAAGTATGGCCAAAATAGTTTCGGTCATACTTCTACCGGTACTTTAAGGAATAAATACTTACCGTAACCCCCCACTCCAGCAGGCTCCCAAATGGTCACCAGCAGCACACTCTTTAAGCTGCGATTTCCAGCCTCCTCACTGTATTATATAGGGTTAATGTCACTGTATTGTATGTGATGGCACTGAGGTTCTGACCATGGAATGGAGCTTCAGGAGGAGAAGGAGAGCACCAGAGTGAGGAATCAGGTAAGTGACAGAGCCTATTGTGAAACCTCCTATACATTTCAAGCATTAATCCTTGCAGTGTGGGGTGGCCCACTGCAAGGGTGGATTTTGTAATATTCCCACCTTGCTTGGGGTGATTGTAGCCATATTAGTGAACGTGTAACAGAAACAATTGTTAATATTCCCAGAGGTAGGTTTTAGTGATCAAAGCATCACCCCTCTTTTATATATACCTCTTTCACAAGAAACATTTTTTGTTTTTTGCTGGCCTAACCTGGCTTAAATTATTTTAACTATGTGTACATAAACTTCCAAAGATGACTGTTATTTCTGCTGATGATGGCCAAAAAAATAGATGCTACTACCTACATGGTAAAAGTCGCCTATTTGCCTCTTATATTTACTGTTTCTAACAGTAAATCTGGCTCTGCTTTTACTGCAGGTGACATGCCTTTTAATTAGGCAAGTGATGATATAATGCAGGGTTCCTAACTAGAGGTAAGGGAATAGATCTCTGAATAAGTAAAAAAAAATGAAAAAGGATTCTCTGCATCATTGACACAAAAACAAAAACAAAATTCATGTGTTAGGTGACATGGGTAACTGTATATGTAGCTCAATTCGGATTGCACAAAAACACGAAGACTCTTACTTGATCCTCCATGAATAAGCTCTTTTGGGTGAAACGTGTTGGGGTGAGCGAATGCCAGACAGGATGCTATGCAGTGGATCTGTGTTACCTGAATAAACTGATCTCAAACACTGTGATGTCATCTGTGTGTGGCCCTTTCCTTCTTTTTGACACAAAAATACTATGTATCTAGCTTCTGTGCTTGTGTTAAAAAATATGTGGGTTCTGTTCTAAATCTAAGCAGTTGTATATATTTTAAAATCATACTGAATCTGGAGAAGGGGGTATAAGGACCCATGTCCCAGAACTTTCTTCTAGAACCGTACTTGTTACACTGCTCTGTAAACCCATATTAATTTGTTCTATGGAATGCCAGAGTGCTCTAAACAACCAAGTAATGCATACCAGATCAGGTTTTACATGTATTGAAAAGTACATACTGTACATTTCCTGAATTCAACACCTTGCCTGGAAAAGGAAACAAAAAAAATCCTGGGGTTTGAAGCATGTTTATGCATGTGAATGAATTTTAACAAACCAGATGGAAAAATAATGGAGTGATATTGCTGCCAGCTCAGGGCCATTGCTGGACCAAAAATGAGTAAAGACTGCAGTGGATTTTATTGCTTTATTAAAACAGCGCTGATTGAGGCTAAGCGGTCCACAGGAGCTTTCACCACCTAACAAATAGGCGGATGAGACTTCAACTGACAGCTTGGAAGTCTGAGGATAGCGCAGAAGAGGTTTTATTTACACCAATTCCAACCTTTGCAATACTACTAAATATTTCAAATATATGTAAAATAAATTGACAATAAATCAACTATAGTTTCATATAAAAATGATTTTAGCTCTTTTTAAAATGACATCTTTTACTAGGTAACCTAAGGCATCTGATACAGTACACCGCAAAAACACCTAATTTGCAAATGAAAGTCTGAAGGCATTGATGAGAGCATACATACCTGGATAGAAAACTAATTGCAGGAACGCGTCCAGAGAGTAGTGATTGATGGTTTCTTTTCTGAATGGTCTAGAGTTTTAAGCGGGGTACCCCAGGGCTCTGCGCTGGGACCATTTCTGTTTAACATGTTCATAAACAATCAAGAGGTTGAAATAAATAGTTCAATCTCTGTGTTTGCTGATTATAAAAAGCTAAGCAGGGAATAACATCGCAACAGGATATAGCCACTCTACAAGAAGACCTCAATAAAATAGAGGAATGGGCAGCTACTGTATATGTATCTGTAGGTAAACCAGCGCTTCAATATTAAATAAATAATACACTCCCACAACATCAGTCCTCTTCTTCCTTTACACTGTTTTTTTTGCAATTTTAAATTATGGGCAGCACAGTGGTAAATGGTTAGCATTTCTGCCTGGCAGTACTAGGGTCGCTGGCTCAAATCCCAACCATGGCACCACCTTCCTGGAGTTTGCATGTTCTCCCTGTGCCTGTGTGGGTTTCCTCTGGGTACTCTGGTTTCCTCCCACACTCCAAAGGCATGCTGGTAGGTTAATTGGCTCCTGTCTAAATTGGCCCTAATATTTGTATTATGAATGTAAGTTAGGGACCTTAGGTTGCACACCCCTTGAGGGTTAGGGACTGATGTGAATGTATTATATACATGTAAAGTGCTGCATAAATTGACACCGCTATATACAGTCAGGTCCATAAATATTGGGACATCGACACAATTCTAACATTTTTGGCTCTATACTATACTATAATAGGATTTGCAACCAAGTATTAAAACGTGAAAGTTTGATTTATGATTAATATTCTGTCCCATTACTTTTGGTCCCTTAACAAGTGGGAGGCACATATGCAAACTGTTGTAATTCCTACACCGTTCACCTGATTTGGATGTAAATACCCTCACATTAAAGCTGACAGTCTGCAGTTAAAGCACATCTTGTTTGTTTAATTTCAAATCCATTGTGGTGGTGTATAGAGCCAAAAATGTTAGAATTGTGTCGATGTCCCAATATTTATGGACCTGACTGTAAGTACCTGAAATAAATTATAAATTCTCACTGAATCCTGTGACCCTTACTGCACGTGAGAGTCAAATTACCTTCTTATCACAACCCAGTTGTCCATGGTTTCTTCCATTCACACTGTTCTCTTCCTCTCCACAAGTTATAAAAAAAGGAGAAATAAAAACCATATAGGGCCGGTTCACATCACAAAATTGCACTCCAGATCCGTCATGGATGTGTTTCTGCATGCGTGTTTTTAACGTGTTTTTGAAGCATTCAGGTGTGTTTTCATTGCATTTTTTATGCATTTCTAGATGCATTCCAGATGATTTTGTTCTCTTTTTTTTGTGTTTTTTTCACTGTACTGGGGTCCGTGCATTTTTTATGCATTTTAACGTGTTCTAGTACAGTCCAGTGCAGGAAAAATGCAGCATGTTCTTTTTTTTTCTGGAACTGACCACATTGGTGTGAACTATGCCATTGAAAACCCTATAACCTACTTTCCATGCAGTTTTTATGCACAAAAAAAACACACTGGACTGCATGTGGTGTGAACTGGCCCTAAGTGTAATATGTTGTAAAGCAACCACAATGTACAGTGACTGTGTTCACATTTATTGTGCCAATACAATGCAAAAATGACTATTCACCATGTGAATATATTAGAACATATTACAAGTGCCTTATTCTACAAGCAAATATACTCTTACCAAACTCTGCTGCTCTAATGTCCCAGGAAAAATCATGCATAATTTTATTATAGGATACATGATTTATATAGTACCAACAGTTTGCGCAGCAATTTACAATGTGAGGGCAGACAGTAAAATTACAATACAATTCAATACAGTAGGAAACAAGGGGCCCTTCTCGTTAATGCTTACAATTTAAAGGTCCGGGCTCTCTCCGATCTCCTTAGACTCGTGTTTATTGATTCTAATTTTTCTCATAGTTATTACTGAAAAAAATAAAACTTTATAGTGTAGTATACTAAACCCATACTGTATAAGTAAATAGACAGTTTATGACACATTGGACACATGTATTTGTGATCTTCAAATGCAATATGCCAACAATCACTCTGTGTTTCTCTCATCATGTGCCACATCAATAAACTCATTGTCAATAAACTCTTACCAAAAATAATTGTCCTCACTTTCCAGGGCTAGAGAGCTCATATATAAAAACAATCTTCCCTTTTTACAGTTCAACACAGTCTCCACTTTATGGTTTACCAATATGCAAAAGATGTATCAAAGGAAAGACAGCAGATTCATAAACTACTTTATTTAAAAAAATGGTGCTGACATGTATAAGGCAATATAAAATAGCTAAAACCTGAATCAAATATGGCAGAATGGACACTTCCAATTCTGGTCTGATGCCAATTCCAGTTCTGGTCTGATGCCACTTCCAGTTCTGGTCTGATGCCACTTCCAGTTCTGGTCTGATGCCACTTCCAGTTCTGGTCTGATGCCACTTCCAGTTCTGGTCTGATGCCACTTCCAGTTCTGGTCTGATGCCCCTTCCAGTTCCGGTCTGAGGCCACTTCCTGATCTGTTTTGTTGTGTGATTTTATCAGAGGATCTAAATGGCAGAAGAGGTTTATTATTGAAAAATATATAGTAATACACTTGAAAGCTAAAATAAGGAATGTGAGTTACTTGCTAGGAGGAGAACCAAGGAATCCAGAATCCAAGGTGCAGCAGGCAAGACCATCAGACTATTAGCATGCATTATAAGGGGTATTTACTCAAGAGATAAGACTAACTCTAGCACTTTACAAAACTCTGATTCGGCCACAGCATGCGTATGTCGTCCAGTTTCAGTCACCAATCTTCAAGAAGGCTGTGCTTGCACTAGAGAGAGTCCAGAGAAGGCCAACAAAGCTAATAAGGGTGCTGGAGGACCTCAGTTATGAAGAACGACTACAAACAATACACTTATTCTCCATGGAGTAGAGATGCTTAGTTGGGGATGTGATTGCATTGTACAAACCTTTACATGGTAACTTTAAAACTATTTACTCTTAGATCTTCAAAGAAGAAATGTGGTCACACAATCAAGTTGGACAAGAAGCGGTTCAATCTTAAACTGCATAAGAAATTCTTCAATGTTAGAGCAATAAGGATGTGGAACTCCCTTCCACAGTTGGTGGTGTCAATGGGGAGTGCACATAAAGTTAAAATAAAAACTTTTCGATGTGTTTCCTAGTGAATGCAACATACAGGGATATGGAAAAGGGGTCAGTAGTAACCAAAAGACAAAATTAATAATATACTTGACTTCACCTTGCATTTCCTTGTTTATCCTTAGCTGAACACCATAAAAATAGTGAGCACGAGTCTTCAAACCCTCTCAATTTCAATACCCTGCCCAGTTGCAGAAACAAGCCAGTCATGCAAGGTGTAGCAGGGAGATCTCTCTACACAACCAACAATCTGTAGTAGAGTTTGGAGTTCTTTTCTTAGCCATGAAACGCTGAGTAGAAGAAGCAGCTACACATGTGGAGAAATTTGAATTTTCCATGAAAAAATTGACTCTTTTAGGCATGCAACAAAAACAGCAAAGTGTGCTTGCATAGCATAGTAAGTGAGGTCAGCTTTATTTGCTTAAACAACATACAGTAAATTATACACTCACAAACCTAAAATTATCTCTGCTTGTCATCAGGATTCTACTGGTTTTAACTCTTTCTCTGTCACTGTAAAACGTATGGCTCAACAGAACAGCTTGCAGCTGGCCAGCTTGGTAAGCCTTACATCGGTTGCATTCTTTTCTGCTCTAAGCTCATAGTCGCCTCATGGTGTGCCTATCGCACGCGATGGTGTGCATTATAGACATGCACTGCGTTGTTACAATGAAAGGGGAGGAAATTTTAAAAACTCTGAAAGCTGTCAGTGCATAATGATAAAAAATTAAAATTTGCAAAAACTTTCAGAACACCTAATTTGAAAAGTGGAGAGCAGGACCTTGGATTGGACCCTCTCCACCACAACCTACTGTCAAGTTTGCGCAGAAATCATTTATGCAAATACTCTGGTGACCATCTTTCAGTCAGAGAAAGTGAACAGTATTATGCGATCGCCATTTCACATAGAAGTTAGTGCATCTAGGCAACCTCTGTTCCATCCACCTGGTTCGCAAATAAGTTCTATTAAGGCTGCATTCACACTATAGTAGCATATCACACTTGTGGTGCCTTTTATTGTTAATGGTACACAAAACATATGGTTTATATATGCTTGGAGTACAAATAGATGCATTAGCTAATTTGCCACCTTTATCACACATAGGGCAGCCCATTGAAATGAATGGGCTGTCCCGTGTGTAGCACGACAATGCCCAAAAAGACACACATATGCATGATTCCTGACGTTGCACACACATGTGAATGGGGCCTTATTGAGTAATTTAGCATCCTTGAAATTGGTTTGGAGCCATGACAATCCTGATAACAGGCAGGGACAATTTTATGTTTTTGAGTATATCATTATGTTGTTTTTTTTACACAGTGCCTTGCCAGCACTCTGGTGTTTTTGTTGACTTTTAGTGGAGACATTCCCAATTTGCTTTGAGAACTGCAGGGCACATTACATTTGGAGGTCGATTTGATCTAAAAAGGTGATTATATGTGTGACCTATGTGTTTCCATGCACCTGCTGGTTAGTTTGAACTTTTGTACTGTGAGCATGCAATTCAAGGCACAATTATGTTAGAATTTTAAGGGGATTTCTATATATCTTAGAATTTAAAGTTTAACTATAACTAAATCTTTTTTTTTTAGTTTTTGGAGTGGTATAGGGATAAATTCTAGGTTTCAACAGTAAAAGAAAGCACTAGCTTGTAGACATTGGTCCAGATATCATTTTTATTTGTGCCAATTAAAGAGTCTATCAGATATTGACAGCAAATGCTTTTCAAAGGTTTCACACAAATCCTATTTCATCAGGACTTTGGTTTCCTGTGCAAGAGAAGTCTGGATGAGTAGTAATACAGGGGATTTTTAGTTCACAGTAAACTGCAGTCAGAGTCATTTTGTTGAGATGTCTTGAAGCATGATGAAGGGGATTGGCTTGTAATTCCCGAAATGCATTGCCTGGTGACTTTTGATAAACTCCTTTATTGTGACAGATGAAAATTATATTGGAACAGACCTCTATGGCTTGGCACTCTCTATATTTTACTCTGTATTGGAGTTCTAACAGACAGTAGAGATCTGACACATAACAACAGCCATTTTGCCTATTCAAAAAAACTCCACTAAGCTTGGAGTCCAGAACTTCATCACCCTGACTCCTGAACAGTTTTACTGTGACCTCATTGGTGAGTGTTACTTTCTTATCCTGTCATCACAGGAAGTGATGGGGAATTTCTCCAGTGGAGACACAGACCCCAACAAAACACATTTTTTCAGCAAAATTTGATCAGGTTAGAACCTCTGTCAGGTTATTATTACTGTTTGAGTCTTCCTGTCCCACTGACATTTTGCTGTTTGTGTACCATTGGGGACATTTCCCTTTATTTTCTGTCCCAAAGACACAACTTCCCCGTTAGACAATTATCCCCTTACCTTGTGTTGTAGAGAAAACTCTAAAGTTTTGGATTCCTCTCAGTTTCTGTTTCAGTGACAGTGAGTCTAACCTTTTCCCACACCATCCAAATGTTTTCCTAGGGATATATTTTAAAATGATTTCAAATCACAAAAAAGACTACAAACTTATAAAAAAAACTTGCTCCTGAAGAGGTGGTCAACGTGCAGGTGTGTTTTTTTTATTGTAATTTTTCTGCTGTCATTCTTTGCTATATCTGTTCTTCACTGTTACTCTGTTGTTTAAGTTGTTTTACAGTCAGGTCCATAAATATTGGGGCATCGACACAATTCTAACATTTATGGCTCTGTACACCACCACAATGGATTTGAAATGAAATGAACAAGATGTGCTTTAACTGCAAACTGCCAGCTTTAATTTGAGGGTATTTACATCCAAATCAGGTGAACGGTGTAGGAATTACAACAGTTTGCATATGTGCCTTCCACTTGTTAAGGGACCAAAAGTAATGGGACAATTGGCTTCTCAGCTGTTCCTTGGCCAGGTGTGTGTTATTCCCTCATTATCCCAATTACAATGAGCAGATAAGAGTTCATTTCAAGTGTGCTATTTGCATTTGGAATCTGTTGCTGTCAACTCTCAAGATGAGATCCAAAGAGCTGTCACTATCAGTGAAGCAAGCCATCATTAGGCTGAAAAAACAAAACAAACCCATCAGAGAGATAGCAAAAACATTAGGCATTTTGTATAATAAAGACTTAGTATTATTACAACATACTTGTTTGTATGGCAACGTGTGTACGGGAGACTGTAATTCTTCCATTAGGAGCTTAAGTTTTTGTCTCCTTGTTCTGTTAGTAAATATTTTGTCCTCTGGTTTTGTAAAATGCCTATAATATTTCCTAAAATAACTATTTAGGCTAAGTTCATACAGTTGTGCTCTGATTTTGATCTGATTTTCAGTGCAATTATGTAGTGCAACCTGGATGCTACTTTGCAGTGGTTTGCATATTTTATGGGACCAAAATCACACTGGAATCGCACCTAAGTAGTGGAGGAACCTTTTCCAAAATCCTGTCTTGCTGATTTGCATTGATGTGAATGGACACCATTGAAAACGATGTGATTTCCCATGTCATGTGATTCTGTGGATCTGAAATTGCACTATTGTGAACAGATCTTTAGGAAGAAATGTATGTTACATCAAATGCTTTTAGGCAAAGTGGGAAATGTTTACATACATTGCTTATAACATAAATACCTAAAGTGGAAGTAAACTCCCATTGGACACTTGTACAAATAGTTAGGTTTATAATAAGGCTTACCTCTAGGCAGGGGCGGACTGACCATTTGGAAACTCGGGCACTGCCCGAGGGCCCGGGGTCAGTAGGGAGCCCCATGAGATGCACCCAGTACCTTTTTCATAGGCTTTTTTGAGTTTGGGCAAGGACACAGGGGCCCCATGATCCCCTATTGCCCGGGGGCCCCATGAGTTGTCAGTCCGCCCCTGCCTGTAGGTACAAGGAATATCTCCTAAACATGTTCAACATGCTCTGTTTAGGAGATATTCAGCGTTCCTGCAGTCCCTGTGCTAGTATATGATGCATACTAGCACATTATGACATTATTTTGCAGGGGAAGTTTTCTTTTTTTTGGTGGTTTACTACCGCTTTATGTCTTCCAATAGCTTCAAAGACATACAGTCATTAAAGTGGTAGTAAACTCTCCTGCAATAGCATTCCCTAGAGAAAGCAGTCTGAACTAACTGTGTCTTTCATTATGTCCCAACCTGTGCTCTTTAGGAGAAATCAATTCATATTTACTGCAATGATGTCACCAGCGCATGCGCATTTTGGCTTCCTTTGAGGAAACGCTCAGTGTGCTGTTAGTCTATTCATCCTGTTGCTGTACCTTGTCATTAGCACTCATGGCATTGCATTGCTATCCCGTGAGATTGGTGACCCATTGAGAATCTTCTGAAACACCCCATGAGATTGGTATGTCACAGGGGGTGTCAACATCGGTGCAAAAGGTGTACTTGATTTATATCGGGGTAAGGTCGCCATAGTAGCTGTGTATGAAAACAAGGCTTTGGTAATGACTACTGTGCATGCGCAAGATTACAGCCCGGACACAGGAGAAAGGGTGGAAGTATTCTGTAGGGTGGAAGCCACATGCAGGAGCTAAGATGGTGCTATCAAAAAGAAAAAAACACTGGAAAAGAAGAAACACGCTACGGTGATCATTTGGAATGCAGTGTGTTTGAAAAGCTATAAAGTAGCGGCCTTATGGTTGTGGATGATTTGTGTGGCGGACTTTACTACCACTTTAAAGCCTTTATATGAACACATAGAGATGTCTGAATGACATTAGTGTAAGGAGGTATGTTTATTTTTGTATGTACTGTATATAGCACTGAATACATTTTTTATCAAATTGGATAAAGTAATTATTGTCTTTGGAAGACTCGGGAACTAACTATATACATATATATATATATATATATATATATATATATATATATATATTTATATATATCTCCCTAACTAGCAATAACTTCAGAGAGGTTCTGACTCTTCCCCTTTTTATTGACATATTTCCCATTACTTCCTCTTTTGACAAGTAAAATGACCAAAACGGTCAAGTACAGCAGTAAAAGCCTGACAGAGCTTCTAACCTTCCCCTACTAAACCCAAAACTAAAAAAACAGTGTCTGATATTAGACTTCATGGTGTTCTTCAGTAGATTGCAGCTATGGTGAAATTGTAAAATCACATATCCATTTCCACATTGTATTTCAATTAATTCTAGCCTACACCTATTACTCTGAACGATCTTGACAGATAACCAGCAGACAGGCAGAAATCACAACAGACAGATTTTTCAAGTATGATTATATTGGATTTTTAAATATAACTATTATTTGTATTGTTATTACAATGCTGATGTTATAAAAAGAAAGTGTGTGCCGTGTCCATAGATTTCCTTTAACACCAAATGCACACTGCTGTTATTAGCAGAATGATGGTGTTCATTTGGAAGTAGAAGTGACATGTTATTCCCAGAAGTCTAATTTCTATGCTGTATGTCGTCCCCACCCTACAAAGGACTCCGTCATATTCGGTGCTATGCTGAATCAGCTTTCTATCAATACTTAAAAGTAATCCTCCTGTAGAGAATGGTGCTAATGATATTAGCCATTTAACCTTTGACATTTCTATGTAGCTAATGACAAACGTGGTGGTAGAGGATAAAACAGATCTGCATCTCCCTATTAGGTCTAAGGTTGAAAAGAGGATCTTAGTACTGCAATAAAAAAAAAATATAGATATAGTGGAGTTAAAATGCTTTGTGAACAACACTAACTTAAATCTGACTTTTGGGAATAATTACCTACTTATGAAGATGTGTGAATAATTCAGAAAGCTGGTAGATCTGATGAAACGCAATACTCTCAAATAGAAAGGTGCCAGATTTGCAGAAGATTCAACAATACATGATGCAGCATGGCTGCTTGGTTTAACCACTTCAATACCGAGCACTTTTACCCCTGCCTGCCCAGGCCAAATTTCAGCTTTTAGCACTCTCGCACTTTGAATGACAATTGCGCAGTCATGCAAAACTATACCCATATGAAATTTGTATCATTTTTTTGAGACAGATGGAGCTTTCTTTTGGTGGTATTTAATCACCACTGGGTTTTTTATTTTATGCTAAACAAACGAAAAAAACCTGAAACTTTTATTTAAAAAAAAAAGTTTCTTATTCTCTGTTGTAAAATTTTGCAAATAAGTAATTTTCTTCACTGATGTGCACTGATGGGCGCTGATGAGGCTGCGCTGATGAGGCGGTACTGATAAGCTGCACTGATGAGGGGACACTGACATTGCTGCCCTGATGAGATAGCACTGATAGGCAGCGCTGATAAACACTGATAGGCAGCAATGATGGGCACTGATAAGCTGCACTGATGGGTACTGATAATCAGTGCTCTCATTATCAGTGTAAATGTGTGCTGTCAGGATTGCCGGTTATCAGCTCTCCTTTCCTCCCACAGTGACAGCGCATGAGGAAAGGAAATGCCGATAACCGACATTTGTTTACATGTGATCAGCTGTGATTGGACACAGTTGATCACATGATAAAGGACCGCTGTGATTTGACCTTCACCTCGATCTGTGATCAGCTGTGTCCAAAGGAAGCAGCGGCCACAGAGCACGCCTGATGTGTGCCCAGGTTGCATGCGAGAGGTGCTGTAACGGACCGCCTGACAGTACCTCTATCAGTCCCCTGATAGAGCCTCCCCAGAGTGCGGAGTCTAAGTACCGGAGCACTTGTTCACCAGGGCCCCTGATGGCGGGGATGGACTTGGAGCGCTCCGGGACCAGGTCGCAGCTGCTAGGTATCTCTACCAGAGGTAGAGGAGTCTGCCAAGGGCTCCAGCAGGTTAAGAGTCTGATGTGAGGGAGCCTAGGGATCCCTGAGGGATGGATGGACGGATGAGCAAAGTCAGAGTCAAACCAGCTGGGTCGGTAACTAGCGAGTTGGTGAGGTACAAGACGATATGCAAAGGATAGTCGGGTCACACGCAGGGTCAATACCAAAAGATCAGATCTATAAGGGAACATCCAGGAGCAGAGTCAGGCAAGCCAAGGGGTCAGGACAGGAGAAGGCAACAAGGTCAGACAATCCAGATCAGAGTACTCACTACACAGGCAACAGGATACAAAAGACCATTCGGCAACAAGCCTCTGTGCAGGGCTAGTTTAAATAGCCCGCCCTGCACCTGACAGGCGTAGCCTGGGTCCTAGTGCCTGCCTAGTACTGTCCAGACGACGGGTGCGCCTGGGTCCTAGTGCCCTGCCACCTATATGTCTCGGCAGACACCTAAGCATGTGTAGACCCATGCGTCGCGATGGTTCCTGACATTGCCCCCAACCTATGGGTACCCTCCGGGTGCCCAATTAATCTCTCCACTGCGGGTGACCACGCACAAATTCCCACATAAGTCTAGGAGCATGAACATTTTGAACAGGTTCCCAAGAATTTCCCTCAGGACCATAACCTTTCCACTTAATCAGGACTTGGGTCTGGCCCCCCCTTCTACGACAGTTCAGGATTGCTTCCACCACAAACTCTTCCTGATCCCCTACTGTAATAGCCTCTGGGGGTCTGGCTTCTCGATCTGGAAATGAATCTGTGGCTACTGGTTTCAACAAGGAGACGTGAAACACAGGATGGATCTTAAAGGTTTCAGGAAGGATCAGCTCATAAGCAACCTCGTTAATCATGCGTTTCACCGGGAAGGGACCTATTAATTTTGGTCCTAATTTCTTGGATGGACACTGTAGTTTCAGGTTAGTTGTTGCCAACCAGACCTTGTCTCCGGGCTGCAAAATTAAGTCTCCCCTTCGTTTCTTATCGAGTGCTTCCTTGTTGTCCTCCTGGGCTTTCGTCATAGCTTCTTGTAGCCGTTTGTTGTTGTCCGAGAAGAACTCCAACATGCTTTGAGTGGCTGGCACCGTACTTTCTGCCAACAGGTCAGGCATGAACGTGGGATGGAACCCGTAATTTGAAAAAAACGGAGACTGCCCTGTAGCCGAGTGATTCGCGTTATTGAATGCGAATTCCGCCATGGGTAAGAGTGTCAGCCAGTCGTCCTGTACAAAAGATGTATAACACCTCAGGTATTGTTCCAGCGTCTGATTGGTTCTCTCTGTCTGCCCGTTCGTCTGAGGATGGAAGGCGGGGGAATGCGATAGCTTAATGTCCAGAGCTTTGCACAGGGCTCTCCAGAATCTTGAGGTGAATTGCACCCCATGGTCAGATACCACATCTTCAGGAACCTCATGTAGTCTAACTACTTCTTTGATGAAGATCCTGGCCGTTTCTTCTGCTGAAGGGGTCCCCCTTAGCGGTATGAAGTGGGCCATTTTTGACAATCTGTCCACGATAACAAAAATTGCCGTATGACCCTGGGATGGGGGTAGCTCCACTATAAAATCCATGGCAATTTTTTTCCAGCATCGTGTAGGAATGGGTAGTGGGCGTAGCAGCCCCCAGGCCTTGTTTCTGGTCGGTTTATTCCTCTGGCAGATCTCGCAAGATTCCACGTATCTTTTGCAATCCTGGTTCATCTTAGGCCACCAAAAGGTGCGTTTGAGTAACTCCAGAGTCTTTGCCGTTCCGAAGTGCCCTGCCATGGGGTGATCATGGCAGTGCCCTAACACCTGCGTCTGCACCTCCTTTGGAACCACAATCAGTCCTTCTTTCCGTATTAACCCTTCCTGGCGGGAGAGTGGCATTTCTGGCATTGTGGAACAAGTTTCAGATGCGTCCTGCAACCTAGCCCTTAGTTCCGTTTGCAGAGCCAAAACATTTCCAGCAGGCAGGATGGTATCCGGTTTGAGTTCCTCCTCAGGGTCCTCAAACATGCGAGACAGGGCGTCAGGCTTTGTATTCTTTGAACCGGACCTATATGTAATGTGAAAGGTGAACCGTGAGAAAAACAGGGCCCACCTGGCTTGGCGTGGTCTTAGGCGTTTAGCTGTTTTCAAGTACTCAAGGTTCTTGTGGTCTGTGAAGATCAGGATTGGGTGAGCAGCTCCTTCCAGTAAATATCTCCATTCTGCCAATGGCGTCTTGATGGCCAATAGTTCCCGGTCCCCGATGTCATAATTGCGTTCTGCCGGGGTTAGTTTTCTGGAAAAGAACGCCACTGGGTGTAGAAGTTCCTTGGGACCCTTTCTTTGGGAGAGGATGGATCCAACCGCGTTTTCGGATGCGTCTACCTCTAGCACAAAAGGCAGAGCCGTATCCGGGTGGCCCAAAATGGGAGCGGTGGTGAACAGTCGCTTCAGAGTCTCAAATGCTTCTTGAGCTCCTGGTGTCCACTTGAAGCGATTTCCTGACTTGGTTAACTGCGTTATGGGGGAAACCAGACCTGAAAAATTCCTGATGAATTTACGGTAAAAATTGGCAAATCCAATGAACCTTTGGACGCCTTTCTTATCGGCTGGAATTGGCCAATCAAGAATTGCCGAGATCTTTTGGGGATCCATTGCGATCCCCGCAGTGGAGATAATCATTCCTAAAAATGCAATGCTTTGCTGCTCAAAGCTGCATTTTTCGGCCTTGGCAAATAGGCGCAGCCATTCCAGAACCTTGATTACGTGGTCTCTGTGGACATCTAGAGATGGAGAAAAGATCAGAATATTGTCTAGGTAGACGATAACGAAAATGTCCAAGAAATCACGCAACACGTCATTTATGAAGTGTTGAAACGTGGCTGGGGCATTGCAAAGTCCAAACGGCATGACCAGGTTCTCGAAGTGCCCAAATCGAGTACGGAAAGCTGTTTTCCACTCATCCCCCTCCCGGATGCGGACTAGATTGTATGCCCCACGCAGATCCAGCTTTGTAAAGCAGACCGCTGTCCCCAGACTCTGGAATAACTCTGGGACCAAAGGTAGAGGGTAGTGGTTCTTGATGGTCACCCGATTTAATTCCCGATAGTCAATACAGGGTCTCAAGGTTTTATCTTTCTTCTCCACAAAGAAGATACCCGCCCCTGCCGGTGATGTGGAAGGGCGAATAAACTTTTTCTGGAGGTTCTCCTCAATATAGTCCTTCAGTACCCCTAATTCCTTTTCCGATAGCGGGAAGATACGGCCAAAAGGAATCTCAGAACCTGGCAATAAGTCAATGGGACAATCATATGGTCGATGTGGTGGTAGTGTATCAGCCCCTCGTCTACTGAACACGTCTAAATATTCATGATATACGGTTGGTACAATCTGTCTTAGGTTAGCGTCCTCTTCTGCACATAAGAGGATCTGGGGGGCCCGGGGTCCAGAGGCCTGGCAGTTTTTCTGACAATAGTCTGAAGAAAAACTAAGGGACCCGGTGTTCCAGTCGATCTGGGGGTTGTGGGCCTGCAGCCACGGAAGCCCCAGGATCACTGGAAAAAGGGGTGACGCAATGGCGTCAAAGTGTAGTAATTCCCGATGGGAGCCCATTATGGTGGTGAGTATGGTAGGGGTCTCTTGGTCCACTAAACCTGATTTTATTTGGGAACCATCAGCCAAGAACAAATTGAGCCCCCATTTCCTGGCCTGTAATGGTATCTCCTGCTGGCGGGCAAAGTCAAGGTCCAGGAAGCAACTGCAGGCCCCCGAATCAATGATTGCAGTGGTTACCACGGTTTTCTCTGGCAGCTGAAATAAAAGGGGTACCGCTAAGTAATTGGACTGACTTATATTACTCAAAGAAACAGGAACCGAAGATCGAGACTTACATGTCTTCACTGGACAGTTTCGCACTGCATGTCCAGCTCCCCCGCAATAGAAACACAGGTTCTTGGCCCGCCGTCTCTGGCGTTCTTCTGGAGCAGTGGTCGGCAAGCCACGGCTCGCGAGCCACATGCGGCTCTTTACACACTTTAATGTGGTTCTTTTGTGTGCCGGGCGCCCGCTCCCCTCCCTCCTCTCGGGCGGCCGCCCCAAAAGTCAGGACTCTGCAGCTAGCCCAGCAATGGGCAAACTACGGCCCGGCGGACCTTTTAATCCGGCCCGCGGAGCGTGGCAAACATTGGCTGTCAGGATGTAGGCGGGGCAGCGTGACGAACTCCTCTCACAGTCCGCCCTGAAGACGCGCAGAGCAAAGGTAAGTGAATTGACACAATATGGGGAATGAATTACTATAGGGGGGATGAATTACTATAGGGGGGATGAATTACTATATGGGGGATGAATTACTATGGGGGATGAATTACTATATGGGGGATTAATTACTATGGGGGATGAATTACTATATGGGGGATGAATTACTATGGGGGATGAATTACTATATGGGGGATGAATTACTATGGGGGATGAATTACTATATGGGGGATGAATTACTATGGGGGATGAATTACTATATGGGGGATGAATTACTATATGGGGGATGAATTACTATGGGGGATGAATTACTATATGGGGGATGAATTACTATGGGGGATGAATTACTATATGGGGGATGAATTACTATGGGGGATGAATTACTATGGGGGATGAATTACTATGGGGGATGATTTACTATATGGGGGATGTATTTTCAGTTTTAAAAATGTGGTTTTGGCGAGATTTGGCTCAGTTGAAAAAAAAGGTTGCCCACCACTGTTCTGGAGTAAGGGTCTGCCGCGCCAAACCCAGCTGCATCGGTTCTGGCACATCAGTGGAGACAACTGGTGGAACAGTAGCAGGGACGGAATGACCTGTGCCTTTGAGGGGTGTCCAGGTAGCTCCTTGACCCTGGCCTTGACCTGTCCTCTCAGACCGGCGTTCCCTTAACCTGTGATCAATCTGAATCGCCAGGTCGATCAACTCCTTTAGAGACCCGGGGAGGCCAACCCGGTCTAACTCATCTTTTAGGCCCTCCGAGAGTCCGACCCTAAATTGGTGACGTAGGGCGGCGTCATTCCAGTGTGTGTCCCCCATCCATCGCCTGAACTCGGAGGCGTATTCCTCCGCAGCTCGACGACCCTGTCGTAGGGCATAAAGGGTGGTTTCAGCCGAAACCGCCCGCTGGGGGTCATCGTACAGAACTGACATGGCCTTAAAAAATGCGTCTAAGGTCTGTAACTGAGGTTCCTGCGTTTCCCTTAGTCTAAGGGCCCAGTCCTGGGGCTCGTCCTGTAGTAGAGAAATTACAAATCCCACCTTGACCGACTCTGTGGTAAACGCACGTGGTTGCAGTTCAAAATACAAGTAGCATGCATTTTTGAACGTTCTAAAACGTGCTCGATCTCCCTGAAAATGTTCAGGCATGGGAACGCGGGGTTCGGCTGGTGGAGCTGCAGCCACAGCCCCACTGGGAGATTCAGAAACCGCCCTAGTGTCAATAGCTGAGGCCTGACTCTGAGGGGACACTCCAGACACCATTAGGGTGTCAAATCGATTTTCTTTTACAAAAATTTTTTTGTAGATGAAGCAGAGATAAACAAACATTCGGGTTACAGATTCAATAACCATCAAATATAAATTGTACTGGATAAATGGAAACCAATTTAAATCATACATTGATAAGGGCATGAGTTGAAAAGAAAAATTTTACATAGATGTTTCATAAAGACAAGGATAAGGGAAAGAATTAGTGAGGAACTATTAGCGAACCTTTTTGGGTCCATAATGATGTGAGTTCAAAAGAAAGTTTTGCTACATCAACATTATGCAAAACAGGACAGACACGAAGTGGAACCTTTCCAAGAAGTGAGATATATTCCAAACCCTAGGTACCTAAAAGAAGTCTGGGGTACATAGATAGTACTGCAGATGTAGCATATAAAACAGGAAACTCAATCCATAAAATATGATTAAGAGCAGCTTGGAAAGGAGAATAGAAAAGGACAAACAGTAGAAAGACAAGGACAACAACAACAATAAAAAGAAAAAAAAAAAAAAAACCGAGAGGGGCTCCCAAGCGATCACGACAGAATCCATCCTTATATCGATAGAAGGGACTGATCGAATCTCAAAGGTTGAGCTATATCCAGCCAGGGACGCCATACTTGCAAAAATTTTATGTGGGTGTCCAACAATATGGCCGTCAGTTTTTCATTGACCATTATGAAATTCATCTGGTTTTTGACAGCTTCAAAACTAAGAAGGGGAGTTTTCCAGGCTCTCGCAATTGTCAACTTCGTTGCCTCAAATAAGTGTGATGCCAGCTGCCGTTCAGAACGGAGAAGGCCCTCCAATGGTTTAAATTAAAGCTCTTCATACGGATTACGCTTAATGTCTGCGTGAAGCATAGTGCGAAGGAGGGCATACACCCTAATCCATAATCTGCTTACTTTAGGGCAAGTCCACCAGATGTGGGCCATGGTGCCCAATTGTTGGCATCCCCGAAAACAAACCGGGGAATATGAAGGGATAAAAGCAGCTAGACGGGCAGGCATATAGTACCATCTGTAAAGAATTTTATAGGCATTTTCAAGGATAAGGACATTCCTGGAACTCTTAGATAGTGCTTGGGTCATGGTCTGCCAATCCTGTTGGTCTAAAGTCCCTCCTAATTCAGACTGCCAACGCTGATGATAGGAACCAACCGGAGGTGTTCTACAAGATATAATGGAAGCGTAAATCAAAGAGATCAAACCCGGGGATGAGGTCTGTGTCTACACTGACTTTCGAAGGGGGACAAACGATAAGGTCCCGGATGCGTGCGTATTAATGTGTTGATAAAGTGGCGAAGTTGAAGGTAACCAAAGTGTTCTCACAGAGGAATGTTATAAGAAGATCGTAAAGTTTCGAAGGTAATTATTCTAGTGGGAGATAGGAGCGAGTGGACATCATAAACCCATGTGTCTGCCACCAGGCAAACTGTTTGGGATTGTCCTTACCCGGAGGAAATAACGGATTGTGCAATAGACGTAACAGCGGCAAGTGAGGAGAAATAAGGCCAGCTGAATATTTAATAGAATCCCAAAGACGTAACGAAAGCGTCAGCGTCGGACTAAGGGTAGATGGACGCTGAGAGATGGGAAGCCATGGCAAAGAGGAGAGCGGTATTGGGTGGGAGTCCATCATATCCACCACCACCCACAGGGGGAAATGGTGAGAAGCATGAACATGAGCTAGAGGAGCAATGTTAGCCGCCAAATAGTAAGACTGGAGGTTTGGAACCGACAACCCTCCCATACTCCGTCGTGCAAATAGGATATGTTTGCTAATTTTGGGTCGAGAAGAACCCCAAATAAAGGACAGAAGTTTTCGCTGATGGATACGCAATACATGCGAAGGTACTGTAACCGGCAAAACACAAAATAAGTACAGTAGCTTCGGAAGATAGGTCATACGGATCACATTAATTCTGCCAAACCAAGAAAGTGGGAAATGAGACCAGGAGGACAATAGCTCAGTCAGCTCTCGAAAGACAGCGGGAAAGTTAGCCTGATACAATCCTTCATATGTCGGGGTAAGCTTAATTCCTAAATATGGCAAGGACAAAAGCCATTGAAAAGGGAATGTTTGCTTCAAGGTAATCAAAAGTGGTGGTGGAATGGTGGCAGACATAGCTCTGGATTTAGCAGGGTTGACATGTAAGCCCGAAAGGATCGCAAAAGAATCGAGAACCGCGAGCAAATTGGGCAAAGTAACCCTCGGGTTCGAAATTGACAACAGTATGTCATCTGCAAACAGAGACAATTTATGATGAGAGCCCGCCACCTCAACCCCCGTAATATCGGGATGTATACGGATGGCTTCTGCCAACGGTTCCAAGGCTAAAATAAAAAGCAAAGGGGAAAGCGGGCAGCCTTGTCTAGTGCCTCTGGCAACCGAAAATGTAGAGGACTCAAATCTATAGTATCTAAGCTTCGCTTGGGGTGATGTGTATAGCGAAGAGATCCAGCGTAGGAATGAAGGACCAAAGCCAAAGCGATGAAGGACTGACAGAAGGTATGGCCAAGATAGAGTGTCGAAGGCCTTGTTGATGTCTAAGGATAAGAGCATCATATCGAGTTTACGAGTATGGGCCAAATGTTGCAATTGTAAAATACGTCTGATAGCATCTCCGGCCTGCCTATGGGGAACAAATCCCACCTGGTCCTTTTTGATCAGGCGAGAAAGGAAGGAGTTCAATCGAATAGCCAAAATCTTAGTAAGAATTTTCATGTCAATATTGATAAGAGAAATAGGCCTGTAATTTGCCCAGGATGAGTGATCTCGATCCGGTTTAGGAATCATAACTACATTAGCAGTTAAAGCATCCGGGGAAAAATTCGAACCTCCTTTCACTGCGTTAAACATAGCGGCAAGGTGAGGAGCAAGAACATCAGCCAGTTTCTTATAGTATAGTGCCGTGTATCCATCAGGACCTGGGCGCTTGCCCGTTTTCAGGTCTGCTATGCAATGCAAAACCTCAGAAACTTGAATATTACGATCCATCAAATCTCTATGCGCCGACGTTAAAGTAGGCAGGGGTAGACGGGATAAAAAGTCGGAAATGGACTGAGGATCAGCCTGGGTAGGATCAGAATAAAGTTTAGCCAGTCGATATCGGAACTCCTCCAAAACCGCTACAGGATTGCTCGTAAGGGTATTGTGACGAGTACGTAAAGATATCGGTTTGGGATGCTGTGCAAATGAACGTAATCTACGGGCCAACATAGAGTCCGGTTTATTTCCTTTACTATACCATTTCTGGCGGTCCAACGTAAAGAACGCTCATCCTCATCTGTTAAGCAAAGATCCAATTCCAAACGAGCCTGATCCAACAGTCTACGGTTCGACGGGGAAGGTGACTGTTTAAATTGGGTAGACGTGGAGGCTAACTTCGATTCCAACTGGCGCTGCTTAAACTGTCTGTCCTTCCTTCGCCTTGACGCTATTTGGATAATATGTCCCCTAAGAACTGCCTTGTACGCTTCCCAAACTGTTACTGAAGAAGAGACAGAACCCGAGTTTAATTGGAAATATTCCTGAGACTTACGTTGTAGTTGCGCCTGAATCTCCTTCAGCGAAAGCCTACATAGGAGAGATCGGCAGACCACCAGAATAGGATCATGATCTGACCATGGGACCGTTAGAATAGAGATATAGCGAACTAAAGGGAGGTGTTTACGTGAAACGAAGGCATGATCAATTCTGGAGTGAGAATGATGAGGGTGTGAATAGTGAGTGTAGCCTGTCCCCCGAGGATGAAATTCACGCCATAAGCCTACTAAATCCTGGGTATTTAACGCACGTTTAAAGGACTTTGCTGATGCAGAAGGGTCAGAACGATCCACTGGGTATTTATCCAATGTAGGATTTAGTACCAAATTCGAATCCCCTGCCATCAAAAGCGTACCCCGTTGATGTGTGGCCAAGAGTGAACATAAATGCGACAGAAAAGGTCCAGGGTTAACGTTGGGAGCGTAATAGGACAGTATGGTAACATCTATACCATGAATCGTGCCTTGTAGCAGAAGGTATCTGCCATTGGGATCAGCAATACATCTCACACAGACAAAGGGAGTTTTACTATGAAAGGCGACCAAAACGCCTCTCTGTTTAGTAGGGCCATTAGCCTGAAATATCTGAGGGTAGCGCACATCAAAATACTTTGGGGCAGAAGTAGTGGAGAAGTGAGTTTCTTGCAAACATGCAATGTCAACTTGACGATCCCGGAGAAATTTAAATATTTTTACCCGTTTCTGCGGGGAATTCATACCCTGAACATTTAATGATAACCAATTCAACGACATGGCGATTGAAAAGGAGGAAGATCAAATCCACCATGGTCCCCGGGAGCCCTGAAAAAAAAATTACAAAAACACAAAGCACACATAACAAAAGACAAGGAGAAAGAAACAGAAAAGAAAGGCAAGAAGACATCTGATATACAGGCAAGATATCTTTGAAACATTGAAATCGCTTTAAGCATTATAATAATCAACTGTGGGTAGAACACCCACTTAGAGGCTAGGTAGCGGGCGGGACAACAAAAAAAAATACCAGACCGCTAGTCAGCTCGGAGGGGGACACGATCGTCCACCGAAACAACTCGGCAATAATATAAAATATAAAAACCATTATATAAACATCTTAGTCTAATACACCTATAAATGAACAATGCGAAACTCGCAGGGTTATGGATGTCTCAACCGTTCAATGCGGAGAAAACCAACAGCCACTCTGGAATGGAAGAGACAAAACACCCAAAGGTAGGGAATCCCTGAGCAAATCCAGAGTCAAATCTAGAAAGTGGCAGCAAAGATACGCACGTGACGAAGCTATAAATTGGCGGTCAGCTACCAAACATCAAGTCACGGAAGCATCCTGAAAGCGCTGGGCTTGTAGGGTTCAGAGAGCATGGGCACTACCTTGACTAGGAGGAGATTTACGCGAAGACTGAGAACTTCGAAGACGCGTAGGAATTGAAGTCTCCTCACTCTGGGATTGTGGCAGTTCCAGGTTAAGCTCCCAAAAGTGTCGTCGAAGATCCGCTGGCGAGGAGGCCTGGTATTGATGACCTTGGTAGGAGAATGTGAGCTTGAAAGGGAAGCCCCATCTGTACTTGATATCAGCAGATTGAAGAATTTGAAGATAGGGCTTTAGAGTACGACGTTTAGCAATCGTAACTGGGGACAGGTCTGCAAACAAATGAACAGAGTGACCTTGAAATTCCAGAGCCGAGCGGTTCCGAGCCGCCTGCAATAAACGTTCTTTAGTGCGGTAGAAGTGGAATTTAATAATGATGTCTCTGGGAGGACCCTCTGTAGGCTTGGGTGCTAGAGCTCTATGGATACGGTCAAATTCCAAACGTTCCATGGGAATCTCAGGGGCCAACTCCTGGAAAAAAGCAGTAGCAGTACCCTGCAGATCGGTGATCGCCTCGGGGATTCCGCGGATGCGGAGGTTATCCCTGCGTGCTCTATTCTCAGCATCCTCCAGCTTATCTTTCAGAGTATCCAGCTCAGCGTGCAGATCCTCCACTTCCTGTTCATGACCCTCCAAAGCTGTAGTCGCCAGATCCATGCGCTGCTCTAATCGGTGGCACGAAGGCCTAGCTCCTTTAGGCCTCTCGCCAAATCAGAAGATAATTTATGTGAGGAAGTTGTAATTTCCTCTCGCACTATAGCACAGAATTTGTGTAGCAAGGCTTCGGGATTGTGTTCAAAAGAATCAGCCATCCCCGATGGAAATTGCCGCTGACTATCGCCATCAGACTCATGGTCACCTGGAAGCTGGGTATTATCATCAGGTTCAGGCGGACTAGGAAGCAGCTTAGCGGCGTGGCCCTGCGGAGGGGAATGCTGTTGGGCCCGATGCTTAAGTTTAGTGCGGGGGGTGCGGAGCATTGTTAAAGGTAGCTCGTTAGGTTCCAAGACACCTTCAGGCTGTTGAAGTGATACGCTAGGGTGTAAAAAGCTCAGTGGCCGAGAGGATTATTTCGGTGGCACGGCACAGAGAGGTCACACTGACATTTTCCTCCTGGCTCGTGTACGTGTCCCCCACCGGGGAGGTGTTCACAGAAGGACCTTCATGACGCTGCAGCCAGTGAGATGCCGATGGCTATAGCAGCTAGACCGGGTATGTAGGTTTGTA
This sequence comes from Staurois parvus, assembly GCF_062004578.1. NCBI lineage: Eukaryota > Metazoa > Chordata > Amphibia > Anura > Ranidae > Staurois > Staurois parvus. Next base: position 2,761,032 of record NW_028318841.1, read on the forward strand.
ATTGGCTGACAAACTATATCCCCGGCACCCCTGATTTATCCACATGGGGAGGGGGTTTACCAAAGGGGCCTCTTCTCCCATCCAGCAGCACTCCTGCCCCTATACAAATCCCCAGCACTTCACTGGGATGCTGTGGGGATATGGCACTATCCACGGGGCCACCAGGAGGATCAGGGGGGTCCCCCCAGTCTGCCCCAACAACTGACCTGTCCCCTGGATCGGATGGACAGAGCGGCGATGCGGTGATCCAGCGGCGGCGGCGATCTGCCCCAGCCGCGGATTCAGGAAACACCGCAGCTTCACCCGCCGCAGTAGGCCGCAAATCGTCCCGTGCTCCAGCTGCCCGCAGAAAGAGCAGGGTGGCTCGACACCCCTCCCCTGGCCTCAGACAAGGCTCCGGTAGCAGGGGATCCCCTGCCGACGGCCCCCTGTCCCCGGATGGCAACGGATGGGGATTCTGGATGCCGGAGCTCAAGGGAGGACGTCTGCTCTCGGCGCCATCTTGGACACACCCCCCAAATCGATTTTCTAACTGACTACACTTGTCCTGCAGGTTAGTTACTGCCTGGGTCAGTCCGGACAAATGTCGGCACATCTCATCCCATGGAAAAGGCGACCCTCCAGACTCGGTCATGGCCGAATGGTACTGTAACGGACCGCCCGACAGTACCTCTATCAGTCCCCTGATAGAGCCTCCCCAGAGTGCGGAGTCTAAGTACCGGAGCACTTGTTCACCAGGGCCCCTGATAGTGGGGGTGGACTTGGAGCGCTCCGGGACCAGGTCGCAGCTGCTAGGTATTTCTACCAGAGGTAGAGGAGTCTGCCAAGGGCTCCAGCGGGTTAAGAGTCTGATGTGAGGGAGCCTAGGGATCCCTGAGGGATGGATGGATGGATGAGCAAAGTCAGAGTCAAACAAGCGGGGTCGGTAACTAGCGGGTCGGTGAGGTAAAAAACGATATGCAAAGGATAGTCGGGTCATACGCAGGGTCAATACCAAACGATCAGATCTATAAAGGAACATCCAGGAGCAGAGTCAGGCAAGCCAAGGGGTCAGGACAGGAGAAGGCAACAAGGTCAGACAATCCAGATCAGAGTATTCACTACACAGGCAACAGGATACAAAAGACCATTCGGCAACAAGCCTCTGTGCAGGGCTAGTTTAAATAGCCCCCCCTACACCTGACAGACGTAGCCTGGGTCCTAGTGCCTGCCTAGTACTGTCCAGACGACGGGTGCGCCTGGGTCCTAGTGCCCTGCCACCTATACGTCTCGGCAGACACCTACGCATGTGTAGACCCATGTGTCGCGATGGTTCCTGACAGGTGCGTTCTGGGAGGATGTCTAAAGACACACTCCCAAAACAAGAGAACTGTGCTGGAGCCATTTTTCGGTAATGACAAAAATTGCACTTTTCTGCAGTTCAGATTAATTAACAAGAATATATTTGGGTGAACAGCACAATCATGGTTCACTCTGTTAAAGTGGAAGTAAAGTTCCCTTTTTACTTGTGCCTACAGGTAAACCTAAACTAAAATCTAACATTGATATCCAACCTTGAAACTCCCATCTATTTACAGCCAAATAGCTCCAATATCACAATATATACTTACATGCTCCCCAAAATGATCCTTGGCTATCCCACTGAAGGTGATGTGTGTTACCAGCTCAAAATGGGGGTTCCAGCTGCCTCTTCTATATATACCCCATAAACTTGTGTCTGCGGGCAGACATTATAAGTGAACCTTACAATTTTACTGCAAATTCTGCTTTGAGGTATCACTAAAGGCAGGGTCCTGTATGACAGCCTAAACAAGCCCCAAATCTAATTAATGTGTGATGCACACACCTAGAAAAAACTTCCTTAACTTCCAGAACTGAGCCATGTCCTCTTTCATTTGTGTCTCAGATGCTTCTCCTCCCAGACACTGCAGCTCACAGTGGGAGAGTTTTTTCTAGAAACAGAGGCAGTGCTGACAATCCAGACATCAGTAGACAGGACTAGGTGTGGCTAAGTGACAACTGACAAGTTAAAGACTTGTGAATAATTAGTGGAGATGCTGATAGCCACACCCCCTGCAACATTTCTTTAATCTAATGTAATGCAAACACAGCCTACATGACAATTCTGCTCTGAATTCAGGAGCAGTGCAGCATTGTTGTCACACAATCATAGGAAGCTGCATTAGATGAACTTCACTGGCAGAATCAGCAGGTATTTTGGAGACTTGAAAGGGAAAACCATATGTGTAGATGCACTTTTACTTAAGTGTCGTGCTGAAGAATTTTTTTTAAGGGAGGCAATAGGTAATAAGGTAAAATTACAATTCTCACATTAATTTACCAAACACACACACACAATACTCCAAACACTACATTCTTAGTTTACAATTGCGGTTAGGAAGTGGCAAAAATAGGCAGTTGAGCCACGTTTTTACTGCCCCCAATTGCCCCCTTAAGCTGCAAAGATAGCCAGACGGGGTTGTACACATGCCACAACCATGATGCTTTGCAGTGCAGCAAAAAGTATACCCCTTGTCATGTTTAGTGGGCAGTACTGCTGCCATATGAGACCCATTGAAGTGAATAGGGCCATGCCACGACCCACAGCTAGGCTTGTGGTTTTGGAGCAGTATTGCCATTCAAAAACCCAGTTTGATTTTAAAAAAAAAAAAACAACAACAAAAACACAGGCAATCAGGAGGCGCCAACATCATCTCTTGTGCATGCACTGCTCTCTGGAAAGCGATCCACTGTGGATCACTCTTCAGAGGCCATTGTAGGTGTAAATGAGCCCTAACACCATTACAACCAGAACATCACTCCTATGTGACAATGTATCATAGATGTATGTAAAAACACAAAAACTCCATTGTCAAGGTGATGTTCTGTAGTCGTTTCCCCCTCTGTATTTCTATTGTGTCAGAAAAAACCCAGGAGAGAATCAGAACGCTTGTAATCTGATGGCTTTTGACAGATTCTAGTAACTGAAGTTGTTTCTGAAAATTGAAATATTTATTGGCACCATAGGAAACACAGCTTTGGAAATGTTTTGAAGACAAGTTTTCATGGTAGTATTCCTTCCCTCCAGACAAGGCAGAAAGATTGCATGTTACACATCCTACACTGACATCTGCTGACAAGATGTGATGCTGTGAAAGGCCTTCTTCATTTCTTTTCTTCCCTGAAGATCCTACTAGAAAGACGATTAGATGTGATGCTATTTCTACAAATAAAGAACTCTCTTCCTTAATTAAATTTTAGCTCAAGTGGACGATTCCTCGCGTTACTCTAGACTGCTCTGCTTCTATTGAGTGATGTAGGAGAAGCAGCCTTCGGACTGCGATCAATATGTTATTTTGTTGCTCATTATTACAGAAAAACCTTCGCCAAAAAAGAAGAATTAACTGAAATTGATTTTGTGCAGTCAATTAGCAGATTAAATATTCATTACCATTAGCAAAGCTACCCTGCATTTAGGACCATAAATCCTGCCATGTACTTCTGCTGGCAGCAAACAGTGAATCTTATTGAGATTCTGAATACTATTTACGGTTTCAGCTTCAGGTACATAGAAGCGCCATTCTATTTAAAAATTATATACAGTCAGGTCCATAAATATTGGGACATCGACACAATTCTAACATTTTTGGCTCTATACACCACCACAATGGATTTGAAATTAAATGAACAAGATGTGCTTTAACTGCAAACTGTCAGCTTTAAATTCAGGGTATTTACATCCAAATCAGGTGAACGGTGTAGGAATTACAACAGTTTGCATATGTGCCTCCCACTTGTTAAGGGACCAAAAGTAATGGGACAGAATAATAATCATAAATCAAACTTTCACTTTTTAATACTTGGTTGCAAATCCTTTGTAATCCTCAATTACAGCCTGAAGTCTGGAATGCATAGACATCACCAGACACTGGGTTTCATGCCTGGTGATGCTCTACCAGGCCTCTACTGCAACTGTCTTCAGTTCCTGCTTGTTTTTGGGGCATTTTCCCTTCAGTTTTGTCTTCTGCAAGTGAAATGCATGCTCAATCGGATTCAGGTCAGGTGATTGACTTGGCCATTGCATAACATTCCACTTCTTTCCCTTAAAAAACTCTTTGGTTGCTTTTGCAGTATGCTTTGGGTCATTGTCCATCTGCACTGTGAAGCGGTGTCCAATGAGTTCTGAAGCATTTGGCTGAATATGAGCAGATAATATTGCCCGAAACACTTCAGAATTCATCCTGCTACTTTTGTCAGCAGTCACATCATCAATAAATACAAGAGAACCAGTTCCATTGGCAGCCATACATGCCCACGCCATGACACTACCACCACTATGCTTCACTGATGTGGTGGTATGCTTAGGATCATGAGCAGTTCCTTTCCTTCTCCATACTCTTCTCTTCCCATCACTCTGGTACAAGTTGATCTTGGTCTCATCTGTCCATAGGATGTTGTTCCAGAACTGTGAAGGCTTTTTTAGATGTTGTTTGGCAAACTCTAATCTGGCCTTCATGTTTTTGAGGCTCACCAATGGTTTACATCTTGTGGTGAACCCTCTGTATTCACTCTGGTGAAGTCTTCTCTTAATTGTTGACTTTGACACAAATACACCTACCTCCTGGAGAGTGTTCTTGATCTGGCCAACTGTTGTGAAGGGTGTTTTCTTCACCAGGGAAAGAATTCTTCGGTCATCCACCACAGTTGTTTTCCGTGGTCTTCCGGGACTTTTGGTGTTGCTGAGCTCACCGGTGCGTTCCTTCTTTTTAAGAATGTTCAAAACAGTTGTTTTGGCCACGCCTACTGTTTTTGCTATGTCTCTGATGGGTTTGTTTTGTTTTTTCAGCCTAATGATGGCTTGCTTCACTGATAGTGACAGCTCTTTGGATCTCATCTTGAGAGTTGACAGCAACAGATTCCAAATACAAATAGCACACTTGAAATGAACTCTGGACCTTTTATCTGCTCATTGTAATTGGGATAATGAGGGAATAACACACACCTGGCCAAGGAACAGCTGAGAAGCCAATTGTCCCATTACGTTTGGTCCCTTAACAAGTGGGAGGCACATATGCAAACTGTTGTAATTCCTACACCGTTCACCTGATTTGGATGTAAAGCTGACAGTCTGCAGTTAAAGCACATCTTGTTCTTTTCATTTCAAATCCATTGTGGTGGTGTCTGCACGTAGTATCTGTAAGGTGGGCCTCAGCTCGCTCACCAATCCTGGAGATATACAGACTCTCGGAGGAACTGCACTGCATACTAGCACATTATGTAAGACTTACCTTTACATTGGATCCATGAAGTTACTTTCAATTGGTTGGACACTAGTAAAAAGAGAAAACTGTAATATAACCGCTCCCAGACATCCTCAATTTTGTAGCACTCAATAGGAAGATCTTTAAAACGGAGCGGAGGGACCTATGTCTCGTGCTGTACTCCAAGAAACGTATTTTACTGGTAAGTCAAAAATTGTATTTTCTTAGACATGGGCTCTGAAATACATAAAGACCGATGCAGGCAGATTTTGCTAAAGTGTCTGTCATGCATTCTAAAATTGGTGAACAATGCGCCAAGTTAATGTATCTGTCTGGAACTTGTACTTGAATTTGGCTCACACTTCACCACGTTTAGAGTGTATGTGTGACACTTTTGCAAGATCTGTCTAAGACTCTTTTTTTCTACCTTGTCCCTATGCAACAATAGAAAGGGTGCTGTACAGAATAAGGCTGCTAACTCAGAAACCCTCTACACAGAAATGATAATAATGAGAATGCCTAGTTGCGAGTGAGACCAAAGTAAAATCCCTAATAGGTTCAAAGAGTAGACTTTGAAGGGCTGAGATAACCAGATCAAGGTCCACAGGGGAGCATACCAGCAAAAGACATCTGGCAGCACCCTGCACAAACGTCTTTAAGAGAGAGTAAGAGGCCAAGGGTCTCTGAAACAAAACAGCCAAGGCCAAGATTTGCCCTTTATGTTACTCAAAATGAGATGCTGATCCACCCTAGATTGGAAGAGCAAGATATATCCCACAGAGTCTTTCCTAGGGTGAAATTTCTTTGACTTGCACCAAACAAAATAGGCCTGCCAAGTGTGATGGTAAACTTTAAGAAGTACATTTCCTAGCCTTCAGGAGGATAAGAATGAATGGGTCTGATAGGCCCTGTCTCATAAGACTGTGCATTTAATAGTCAAGCCATTAAAGCCAGCGGTGAAGAAGCAGGATGGTGCACTGACCCTTGGAGCAGAAGATCTGGGCAATCTAGGAAGGCTCACGCAGAGTCTGCTTGGAGTTTGAGTAAGTCGGAGAACCTCATTCACCTATGTCAATTTGGTGCAATGAAAATCATCACAATGCCTTCCATCTCAATCCTGTGGAGCAGAAGAGGGAGAATTGTGAGGGGCTGAAAAGCATAGATCTGGTAAACTGATCCCACAGAGTCACCAGAGCATCCATTGTGAATGCCGGGGAATCCCTGAATCTGGTGACAAACCTGCTAGATTGTTGTTGAATCTGCAAACCAGAAGATCCATGTTTGGCATTTTCCACCAACATCAAAGGCCTTGAAACTCTGAATGGAGAGCCCATTGCCCTGGATCCTAATGCTGAAGATGGAGAAGGTCCACCTGCCAATTTTGCAAATGTTAAATGTGGTTGACAGATAGGGCTAGAATGCACAGATCTACCCAAAAGAAAATCAAGCCTGTTTTCCTATATGTGGTGCCACTTCTGATGTCTCTGTGATGATTGTTGTAGGCCAGTGCATTATGTGACTGGATTCTCATTGGGTGCCCTTGAAATAGAAAAGTCCAATGGTAAAGGGACATCCGAAGTGTTCTAAGCTCTAGAATTCAGAAGGGAAGGCAGGCTAACTCTGGCAACCAAGTGCCCTGCACTGAGAGGAGATACAGGATTGTGCCATGGCCCTAACTGGCTGCCATCCATCATGAGAATTTTCCAGGTCTGCAGAGGAAAGGGTTTCCCTAACTTCATTGCTGGGTTGGAAATCCACTATGCTAAGGAGATTCTGGCCTTGGGGAACAGACACATGGGTGCTCCAAGGATTGAGTCTGTTCATCGCACACTACCAGAACACTGAGTTGGTCTGGAGTGAAGCTGGGTGGTCAGCACAGCTTTAAAGGAGGCAATCATTAAGACAAAGTCTCACGGCAGGAATGTCTTTGACAGGGCCATATATAGCATCTGGCCCAGATACTCCATTCTGTGAGATGGATTAAGCAAAGAATTCGTCAAATTGAGGATTAAACCATAGATCTTCAAAGTCTGCACTGTCTGCTGGATGTTGGCTGACAGGCATAAAGAGTACCGATCTTTCAATTGAACCTTCCAGTTAACCCAAAACATGAATCCCCTGAGCACAAAGCAAAGCTAAGATCAGGGCAAGTTTTGGCCACTACATCCCCCCCCTCCACCCAGGGAGGTGAAAAGGCTAAAGGGTAAAATTACAAATTGGTAATGCAAAAATGCAATGCAAAACGTAGACAGCATTGATAAGGGTAAAGATGGAAATGTGCAGTAAGCATCCCGAATGTCTAGAAGTCAGAAAATACCCTGGAATGAGAGAGGGAATGATCAACTCGACTGCTTCCATGCAGAACCTTTAAACCCACAGGAACATATTGAGAAACTTTAGATTCAAAAGGGGACAAACTCTTCTAACTAGTTCGGGAACCATAAAAAGGTGTGAGTAAAAGCCTCAAAAGAGTCCTTCTGGTGTGTCTGCAAAGCCATTCACTCAGAAGCAAAAGGCTCAGAAGCATAAGTCCTTGGTCAGATCCAACTGACCAAGGACTGAGGCATCTATCAGGATGGAATTAGGATCTTGGGCCATGCATTTAGTCCAGATAGCAATGACACCCTATATGACACACAGTCTTGCAAACGCACAGTAAGTAGTCAACAATCCATGACACAAGGGAGACATCAATCTGTATCGTTGCTACCTACTCGCCCATGAGAGCCAGCCTGATAGTATCAAAAGCACTGGAGAAGTAAAAAAACATAACCATCACAGTGCTCTCTGGATTATCCAGGTGTGCATATATGCAATTTAGAATGCAGATAATAGCGTCCTCAACTCCCAGTCTAGGCTTGTAGGCAAACTACAGTGGGTCTAAATTTTTATTAACCATGGGCCATAACCGATTTAAAACGAGTTTCTTCAAGTTTTCATGACATGGAAAGTCAAAGCCACTGGTCTGTAATCCTTGGAAGAATTGTCATTCAAAGTGTGACAGCAGGTCTTGAGGTGGTTAAACTGGAAGTGACCTAAACTACAGTATATGGCATTCTCCTGTTGAGTACCTTCCCCACTCTTCCCTTCTATGTTCAAGACTGGGAGCGAAAACTGGGAACTGCATTTTCATCAGAAGCCTGGGATAAAGCTTTTCTCTTTACCTTTAATCTAACTTTAGCCTCACAGGTGCAAGAGAGGAACTTCAAAATACCTACCAGGTGGTATTGTAGTTCATTTATTCTACAAAAGATTATTCTGCTAACTCCAGAGCAATGTTGGAGATGTGGAGAGCCAGATTTCACATATCTCCATGTGTGGTGGTCCTGCCCTCATATCAGACCCTTCTGTAAATCTTTTTTTCAGCAAAGCCATCTAATCATGGGTAGCACATGGCCAGAAACACCAGAGGTATCCCTCCTGTCAATGATCCCAGGGCCCCTTAAATACATTAAGAAGGGTTGTTTTGATGTTTTAATTTTGGAAGCCCATGCCTTGATCCCCAGGCACTGGAAGTCATCCACAGTCCCTACAATTAGGGATTGGGTGGCTGTGGGATGTGAGTTAAATCACATGATGAGGATGGAGGATCTACTTGCTGATGCCAATGAAAGCTTCTCAAAATTTTGTGACTTATGGTTCACATGGATAGACTTCTCCAATTCACCAAAACTCTTACCTTTCCTAGATAAATAAGTAGTCTGAACCTGTCTCATTGCCTAGCTTAGTTGACCTGCCCATTGGACACCTCCCCCCCTTTGTTTCTTTTCCTTCCTCCCTTTCTTGTCCTTTCTTTTTCCCCTTTTTTTTCTTACCCCATCAATTTAAATAAAACAGTGGCCTTTACCAAGGAATTATATTAAACTCCTAAAGGTACAGTATCACTAGTGATACACATCTTCCATGGCATTATCCAAGGCTGAGCTAGTATGTGACCTAACCCCTCTTTATTAATCTCACTTTGATCTAAACACAGTGGGTAACCAAGTGGTTCCTTGAGCCAGACACCTATAGGATCTCTAGTGCATTTCTGCTCATTGCCCTCTGGGCTTATAGATGTGAAATTTTACTCATGGAGATAAAATTGGTAAATCAAAAGTAGATTCCACAGGGATTGTACAATCTGATCGTATAGTGTATGATCAGCTTAAAGGCTTTTTTACAATTGTAGTAGCCCTTGCCTCCCCTCTAAAAATTAAATCCATGTTAGATCACTTTCCAGAGGGTGGCTGACAGGCAATGTGACACCTCCTCAGCACCTGGTGTAACCCTGAGGGTCTTTTCACATGACATAATCAGTTCAGTCAGGTTTTTTGCAATGAAAACTAAAACTAAAAAATCCTGTTCACATCAGTTTACACATCCATCTTCAGTTCACTTTAGTTTACATCCGATTTTGCATTCTTTTTTTTTAGTTGTTACAGATATCAATCATAGGTAACAAAAAATGTTTCTTGCCTAATGGCCAGTTCACATCAAAATGCGTGTATTTGCGTGTTTGTTTTTACACATTCAATTTTTTGAAAGCCTGTTGATTTCAATGGGCTACCAAGCACATGGGAATATGCAAAAAGTATATTAGCAAAAATTGTGCTACACCATACTGCATGGTGCTGGGGTACAATGCAGTTTGGTGGCAGCATAAAAGCTGCACTTGTTAGATGCGTTATTTGTTAACGGCACTCACGTACGTCTAACAAGGGCAGCGCGTTCCTGTGAAAACAAATTGCAACTGCCCCAATCTTTAACTGGCCTTTGCAGCATTATTATACATATGTTTCTACTATGGAGGCTCTTAAAATTTATAGTTAGGAACTACAGAATACTGGGGTGCCATGAAGAGGCTCTGCAGCATATGCATGTATTTGAAAATGTGTGCTAACTAAACCCCTGTTTTTAACGTGAACTGTTAGACATGACAATTCAGTTGGTTGCAGGCTGGTTGGTAAGTTGAGATGGGAATTTTTCTCTGTTGTTGTGCATTCCTGTGCCATGTGGGAAAAATACCTTTCCCACACGGCATTCTGGCGTGAACAGACCCTAAAAATAGACATAAACAGGACAGACATAAATGGACAGCATCCATTCAGATCTGTTGGAAAAGATGCACCCTTATTCCGTAAAAAAAAACATCTGAATGAACACACATGTAAACAGATAATCATCTGTTTACATCTGCCTACAGCTGTGTCGGTTTTTTTAAACCACTTCAGCCCCAAACACTTCTCTCCTCCGTGTAAAAGCCAGCTTTTTTCCTAGAAAATAACTTGAATCCCCCAAACATTATATATTTTTTTTACCAAAGGCTCTAGGAAATAAAATATCCCACGCAGTGATTTTTCAAACACAATTTTTTTAAATAAGATACACTTTAATCAATTTGATTGCACAAAAAACAGTACCCAATTGTTTGGTAAAATATAAAGGATGATGTTACACCTAGTAAATAGATATCTAACATGTCATGCTTTAAAACTGGACACGCTCATGGAATGGCAACACACTACGGTACTTAAAATTGTCCATGGGCGACAATTTAAACGCCTTTACAGGTTACCAGTTTAGAGGTACACAGGAGGTCCAGTGCTAGAACTATTGTTCTCACTCTGACGTTTGTGGCGATATCTCACATATGTGGTGCAATTGCTGTTTACGTATGTGTTCGGGACGAATTTGTGCAGTTGCCTTTGCGTGCAAGCACAATGGAACAGGGGCACTTTAATTTTTGTAAAAATGTTATTATTTATTTGATTTAATTTTTTAAAATCACTTTTATTTCTATAACAAGGGATGAACAACATCTCTTGTGATAGCTGGAGCAGTGACAGGTTCTCTTTATGGAGAGAGAGAGATTCTCTCCTTTGCCCTTAAAAGCATCTGATCAAACCTAGATCGGTTTAATCAGATGCTTTCCCAAGCCAGAAATGTCAAAACTAGAGGTGATAAAATACTCATTGTTTCCGGTTTCTTAGACCATAGAGATGTTTGGGGATGTTCCAGTCCTTGGCCATCTCTATAGTCAGCCAGCAGAAGGACCGGTTTCAGTCCCAGGCTCCCAGGTGACACAGGAGAGCCAGGGTATGCAGTGGGAGGAAGGGGCCCTCTTCTGCCGCCCAGCATGTAACCAGCTACTAGGATGTCTATTTTGTATCAAATCTTTTTTTATTAAACAACTTTTTATTTTCCAGCAATATAAGTACACATATTATACCACAATTCCATCTATCTTCCCCCCTGTCCATATAATATTTATATATATGGGTACCAGTCTAGGGGTATCCATCCATAACTTCCATATCCTATCAAATTTACCTCCACACCCCCTCCTTACATATATTAACAATTCTCTAATTAACATATTATTAATCACTCTCAGCCAATCTGCATTGGAAGGCAGCAAGGCGGCCATCCATTTCTGGGTTATTAACTTTTTTGCATGATACAAGCATCTCAATACTGCAATCTGAGTTGAAGAGGGGGTTGCCATGTTCTCCATATACCTCAGCACACACAGCCTAGGCTCCACCAAAAGAGATGCACTAAAAGCTAAATTTATTGTTTCTACCACCTCCTTCCAATACCTGTATACAGTTGTGCTAAAACATTTGCATACCAAGGCAGAAATTGTGAAATGTTGGCTTTCTATATTGAAAATATAACTCATCAGGCCAAAAAATTACTTTTATTTAAGGATAGTGATCATATGAAACCATTTCTTATCACATAGTTGTTTGGCTGCTTTTTAAATCATAATGATAACAGAAATCACCCAAATAGTCCCAATCAAAAGTTTACATATCCTGGAATGTTTAGCCTTGGTACAGATGCAGCCATATAAGGAAATGACGGGCGCAAGGCGGTTCTCTCGTTCTGGGAGGATGTCATATAACATCTTCCCACTCTAACCGCGCGTGCGCGGTTCCAGGGGCATGCAGTGCAACGATCAGTGGTGAGCTGTGTCCCTCGCACACAGCGGATCACCAATCAATGGAAAGAACCAAAGACAACGTGATCAGCTGTATCCAATCACAGCTGATCGCATGTAAATAAGGAAATTCCGGTTATCGGCATTTCTCTCCTCATAAGCTGTCACGCTGACAGCTCGTGAGGAGAGGAGAGCTGGTAATCGGCATTCCTTAGAGGGGACATGTACACTGATCATCAGGGCACTGATGATCAGTGTAGCCCCATCAGTGCCACCTGTCAATGCCCATCAATGCCAGCTGTCAGTGCTCATCAATGCCACCTGCCAGTGCCCATCAGTGCCACATCAATGCCACATATCAGTGCCCATCTGAGCTTCCTTTCAGTGCCACCTATCAGTGCCAGTCAGTGCCACCTATCAGTGCTGCCTATCAGTGCCAGTCAGTGCCGCCTATCAGTGCCAATCAGTGTCACCTATCAGTGCCACCTATCAGTGCCCATCAGTGCTGCCTATCAGTATCGCCTAACAGTGCCAGTCAGTGCCAACTAACACTGCCACCTATCAGTGCCACATATGAGTGCTGCCTTTCAGTGCCCATCAGTGATGCCTGTCAATGCCCATCAGTGCCACTTACCAGTGCCTCCTCATCAGTGCCACCTATCAGTGCCAATCAGTGCAGCCTATCAGTGCCCATCACTGCAGCCTCATTAGTGCATATCAGTGAAGGAGAAAAATCACTTATTTACAAAATTTTGTAACAGAAACTAAGAAAAAATGTTTTTCTTTCAAACTTTTCAGTGGTTTTTGGTTTGTTTAGCAAAAAATAAAAAACCCAGAGGTGATTAAATACCACCAAAAGAAAGCTCTGTCTGTCTCAAAAAAATTATACAAATTTCATATGGGTACAGTGTTGCATGACTGCGCAATTGTCATTCAAAGTGCGAGAGCGCTGAAAGCTGAAAATTGGCCTGGGCAGGAAGGGGGTATAAGTGCCCGGTAGGCAAGTGGTTAAATAAAATACATTTTTTGGCATATATTGTCAATATAAATGCCAAAATGTCACAATTTCTGCCTGGGTATGCAAACTTTTGAACACAACTGTAACTTGTAAATGAACCTTCCAGATGGATCCCCACACCTAAGGCATGATGCATCTGGGCGTCCCCCAAACAAATAATTTCCTTGGTGTATAGTATACCCTATGTATAACATAGATCTGTGTCAATTTTTGTGATGGAGATAGGGATAGTAAATTCAGTTGGCAACCCATCTGGTCCTGGGGATTTAAGATTAGCAGAAGTTGACACTGCACGTTGACGTTCCTCTATAGTGATGACAACATTTCCCTATCCTCATCCGTAATAGATGGGATTACTAGACTATAGAAGAACTCCCCCATCAACCCCTCTTTAGAACTATACAGATTAAAGTAATGATTTTTAAAAATGTCTATTATTTCAGAGGGGCACGTAACAACCCTTCCACTGCCAGTCTCAGTAGATGATATAGTTGTGAAAGAACTATTTTGAGTTCTTGTCATTAATGTTAACATATATCCGGTACCTTCTCCCTCCTCATAGTACCTTTGCTTCATAAACATTTTTTTTTATTTTCAGCATTTGTCAGGAATACCATCCAATACATCTATTGCATCTCAGTCCACTTAGTTAAATTATCTAGGGATATATCTTCTATATATGCTTTTTCTACTTCCACTACTTCTTTCATAACTGATGTTTCCCAATCTTTAGTGGATTTTTTTATTTTGGAGATTTGCTGGACTATAAGCCCCCTAAGGTATGCCTTAAGGGCATCCTATACCATTCCCTGAGACATTGAGGCTCTATTATATACTAAAGATTCTCCCAAATTATCTATCATATTTTCTTTAGGTGCAATCAGCTGTAGCCAAAAGGTGTTCACCCTTTTTTGCTGATTACCTCCCAACCTAAAGGTTAGGATTAAAGGAGAATAGTCTATTAAATCCTCTAGCCACATACCTTATATCTGTTTAGTGGCAAAATACTTTCATTCCCTATCGCCAAGTCTATTCAAGCGAGTGTCAAGTGGGTACCCGAATAGCATGAAAAAAGATGAGGAGGAAAATTAATCCATCTGTGCATTCAACACCATATCGAAATCTCCTACCACCAAGATTAGTAATTACTTCCATCTTAAAGAGAGGGGGGTTATCAACATTAGTCAATATACATTAAATACCTGCTACTGAACAAAACATAAATATATACTGACTCCCACTGTCAATCTTTGTCTGCAGGAAAAATGCACCAACCTATATATTAAAATGCTCACTCCTCACAAATAGGAAGTATGAACAAAATGATGCTGACTGGAGAATCCCATGTATTTTAGTCTTGTTACTGTTTTTTTAGTAAGATGTGTTTCATGCAGACAAAGACTAGAGACCTTCAAAGTGGAGGCCATCATAAAATTGGCTATTTTCTTTGCCAGGTCTCCCAGCCTCCTCACATTCCAGGAACAAATCATTTATCGCTTTACTCATCTCAAACAATACAAGAAAGAAAAAAAACATTTGTGCCACCATAATTATGAATACTCTTGTGATAAACAACTCATACCCAATTGATTCCTTATTTCCCCACATCTCCATAAAGTGTCTCTAAAATATTTCCACTATTTTTTGTTGGATCATTCCACACCCAGCAATTTCATTCCCATTGAAAACTATGATATTTGTATTTAACACCCCCCACCCAAAATAAATAAATAAACCCACTCTCCCCCACCCAACCAAGACTCTACGGGGGGCATTTGAAGTGGACCCTAACTCTTTGTGTAAAAACAAGGATTCTTCTTACTCCAAATACCATGTGTCAATGCAAAAAATAAAAAAATACTCTTGTGACTCTCCAAACAATTATACTCTTAGCTTATAGCTCCATTCTGTTGCTCATAACAACAACAAAAATGTGTGTCCTGAATATAAACTTCTAAAACCTTCAAATTAATCAGTAGCCAGATCTCGCCGGGACTAAAGAGACTTCTCATTTATTTCCAACCCAGCAGTGGCTGAGGCAGATGTGTCAAAAAACTGAGTTACCTCATTAGCTACCACTCGCAGTCGTGCAGGGTACAGCATAGCCTACTGCACATTTAACTGCCTCAGACGCCGCTTGATATCAACAAATGTCATTCTCTTTCTCTGCAACTCTGCAGAGAAATCTGGAAAAAGATAGATTTTTATGCCATTATACAATATATTTTCCATTTCTCTAGCCTTCTCATCCTTTCACAGTTTCCTGAGTTTTCTCAGTATAAATTCTCTGTCCTTAAAAAATGCAGTTTCATAAGCACTGGCCTAGGTAACTCTCCTGGGGGTGGAGATCATAGAGGAACCCTATGAGCTCTTTCAAACGCAAACGGGGGGATAACTCGTCTTTTCCAAAAATCTCCTGGATCCATTTTTCCAAGAAGTCCCTCAAGTTAATTCCTTCACTGCATTCCAGGAGGCCTATAATGTGAACGTTATTTCTCAGCAATTGATTTTCTAAGTCTCCAGTTTGTGATTTTGCATATCAGTTTCCCTTTAAGAGTTTGATCTCCTGTTTCATAGGTATTATAGCATCTTCTACTCCACTAACTTTACCTTCCAGCTCTGTAGTACATTCACGCAGTTTTTGCAAGTCATGTCTAACAAATGACATTTCCTCTTTAATATTCTTCAGCTGACCAGTAATTTCAGTCAAAGCAGATTTACACCCATTTACTGCTATCAGTACCCCTGTTAAGGATGGCTCCTCTGCCAATGAAACATCTAAAGTAGAAAGTTCATGTGATCTTACCACAGTTGGAGTACCAGGTACCGAAGTGATTTTAGGGGACCTGCTGTGTAAACTCAGTGCTTTATAAATTACCGATGGTGAAAATAATCTAGCTTGCTGCTGCGGCTTTCTAGTTCTCTGAGAAGGATTATGTGCTAACTGCTCCAGTTTCACTGCTGCGTCCTTGCTCTTATCTTTTGCTGTGCATTGCGGTTGCAAGCCTACGACCTCCTGTGCCACCGATGCCTCTCCTTTTTTTCTGCTCATGCTCTTACTTTTGACCAAGATTGGGGGTGTGGCAGCAATCACCATGTTTTTCCACTTGAACACCCAACGTATTTGACCAAGACAGGCACCCCCACAATGCAAGGAGGCAGCTTAATCAGTCTCTCCACACAGCCCCTCTGCTCTTGCCACCTGCACTAACAGAGATGCTGCTGTTAGCTAGGAAGCCGAAAGCAGACAAGGGGATCCGAGTCCAGCAAAAGCAGCCTGCAGGGAAGACGGCCAGGGTCTCCATCTCACCTAGGCCTCCCTGTGTTAGGAACTCATTATGCTGGTTCTCTAAGCCTAAAGCAGTGGGTAGTTAACTATTAACCCTTTCCCAACCACCCTTTTGTCACAAAGTGACAACAAGTACACCCCAGCTAAAAATTTGTATTAATGTGCATAAAGAAGCCAAGGAAAGATGGAAAAATCTCCAAAAGGCATCAAATTACAGATTAGACATTCTTATAATATGTCAACAAAAGTTAGATTATATTTCCATCATTTACACTTTCAAAATAACAGAAAACAAAAAAATGGCGTCTGCAAAAGTTTGGGCACCCTGCAGAGTTAATATCTTGTACTGCCCCCTTTGGCAAGTATCACAGCTTGTAAACGCTTTTTGTAGCCAGCCAAGAGTCTTTCATTTCTTGTTTGAGGTATCTTTGCCATTCTTTCTTACAAAAGTCTTCCAGTTCTTTGAGATTTCTGGGCTGTCTGTCACGCACTGCTCTTTTAAGGTCTATCCATAGATTTTCAATTATGTTGAGGTCAGGAGATTGTGAAGGCCATGGCAAAACCTTCAGTTTACGCCTCTTGATGTAATCCCCCGTGGATTTTGAGGTGTGTTTAGGATCATTATCCATTTGTAGAAGCCATCCTCTCTTTAACTTCAGCTTTTTCACAGTTGGCATCAAGTTACCATCCAAAATTTGCTGAAATTTTATTGAATCCATTTTTCCTTCTACTCGTGAGATGTTCCCTGTGCCACTGGCTGCAACACAACCCCAAAGCATGATTGATCCAACCCCATGCTTAACAGTTGGACAGAGGTTCTTTTCATTAAATTCTGTGCCCCTTCTTCTCCAAACGTACCTTTGCTCATTCCGGCCAAAAAGTTCAATTTCAACCTCATCGGTCCACAGAACTTGTTTCCAAAATGCATCAGGCTTGTCTATATGTTCATTTGTAAAGTACAAACGATGATTTTTGTGGTGAGGACATAGAAGAGGTTTTCTTCTGATTACTCTTCCATGAAGATCATATTTGTACAAGTATCTCTTTATAGTGGAATAGTGTACCACAACTCCAGTGTCTGCCAGATCTTTCTGGAGGGATCGTGCAGTCAAACGTGTGTTTTGAATTGTTTTTCTCACAATCCTGCGAGCTGTTCTGTCTGATATTTTTCTTGGTCTTCCAGATCTTGCTTTAACTTTCACTGTTCCTGATGACTGCCATTTCTTAATTACATTCTGAACAGAGGATATTGACATCTGAAAACGCTTTGCTATCTTCTTATAGCCTTCTCCAGCTTTGTGAGCGTCAACTATTTTCAGTTTCAGTTTTCTAGACAACTGCTTAGAAGAACCCATGGTGCTGATTGTTGGGGCAAGGTCAGATGAGTCTGGGCATTTAAAACCTTTGAGATTGACATCACCTGGTCTTCCCAGACGATGATTGAGAACAATCCATGACACTGGCAGGCCTCAGCTTTGCAAAGGGGGCAGTGCATGCTATAAATTCTGTAGGGTGCCCAAACTTTTGCAGACGCCATTTTTTTGTTTTCTGTTATTTTGAAAGTGTAAATGATGGAAATAAAATCTAACTTTTGTTGACATATTATAAGAATGTCTAATCTGTAATTTGATGCCTTTTGGAGATTTTTCCATCTTTCCTTGGCTTCTTTAGGCACATTAATACAAATTTTTAGCTGGGGTGCCCAAACTTTCGATCCCCACTGTAGCTTTGACCTTCATGCCATTTATCTGTCATGATTCACTCAACGCATCATTGTCATCAAATTAGGAATACATTGTAGGCAACAGCATAACCAAATTAGGCCACAACATGCTATTATCAGACCACCAATAATTTGTTTCAAACTTCCCATTCCAGGTATCCATCCAGACAACCAGTCCCACTATTACAAGTAACATCCGACTTAATTCCTGCTGCCAACTCATGTAAGGCCCTTATGTGTTTTACTTCCACTAAACCCCTTTTTACCATAGCAATGATATTTTACCTTTAGTAAATTCTTTAGAGACAAATAGTACATACTAACCATAAAAGCACACCTCAAACTCTAACAACACAGTCTACCCCACTCATAATCCCGCAGGTACAAAAGGAAATACAAAAACATTTTGCACTCATGCATTATCATTCTTGGCCCTATTGGCCAAATCCATTTAACCTAAACTCACTCTCAAGTCCTCTTGCATTCCCGTATTATTATTATTTTAGGGAGCCCTTAACCTCTTTATCCACTAGCATGTCTAAGCCGCTGTTCATTCTTATCAATCCATTCTGTAGCCTCTTTTGGAGAATCAAAGTGAAATGTCCTTCCATCCATTATAAATCTGAGCTTTTCTGGATAAAGCATTCCATAGGATACATTTAACTCTCACAGGCTATGTTTTATTTCCACATACTTAGACCGCCTATGTTGCACATCAGCTGAAAAATCGGGAAAAATTGCCACTCTTGTACCCTATATTTCCAGCCCTGATTTTTGTCTAGCCATTTGTAATATATTATCTCTGTCCTTGAAATGCAACATTTTAAGTAGGAAAGGTCTTGCAGGGCCTCCTGGAGGCGGAGCATGGAATGGAACTCTATGGACTTGCTCCACTGAGAAGAACAAAGTACATTTTTCCTTCCCAAATACAGTCACAAGCCAGTTCTCAGTAAACTCTATTGGATATTACCCCTCTGCCTTTTCCAGGATACCAACTATCCTTAGATTATTCCACCTCAATCGATTCTCAATGTCCTCTAACCGGGCAGCAGCATCTGATATTTTCACACTAGTATTTCAAACGTCCTGCTTTACAGGAGTCATCTCATCTTCCAGTTTGCTCACTCTGTCCTCAGCAGCTGCCACCCTCTTTCTCAATCTTTGCATATCTTGCCGAATCCAAAGTATTTCCTCCCTTCTATCTCTTCGACCATTACTTGATTCAAGTGAGGTCCCATATGTATGTATCATTCAATGTAGGCTCTGAGTCCACCACCCCTATATTGCCCTCCACCTCATCCAGCAGGCCCAGAGTCACTTGTTGTACTGTACTCCCTGTGTTATTTGTACCAGGCAGAGTAGAGGGTCCCTCCATGGGTGAATCCCTCATTGATAAGTGCTGCATATCCTCCTCCTCCTCTCCATTCTTCTATGGCACCAATAAAGTTGCTGTTTCTGTTGGAGGAGCCTCAGATGGTGTTTTAGAGGGAGTGTGAGCGTACTTACTCAATTTAGCCACTGCTTCTCTCTGTCTCTCCCTTGTTGCTGAGGAGGTTCATTACCTTGCTGTGAGAACAGACCAGCCATCTCACTGCCTTCTTTCCTCCTTGCCATTTTCCAGTGTAATTGGCAGCATGTCCCTAATATGATCCTTTCTTCTACCGGCGCTTACACAGCCAGCGGGACCAGCATGCCAGTTGCGCTTCCAAGAGCCACACGCCGGTCACTCCGCCACCTTGTGTCTCCTGCTCCCCACCACGTGACCACCTACACAGGACCTGGATGTCTTGCAGCTTCTGGGCTTCCGCTAACTATCACCTGACTCCTGCCTCCACATGACCACCTTACAGACAGAGATTCCTGCACGGCTCTCGGGCTTCCCAGTCAGGATATCACAGGATCCTGTATGGTGCTGCAGAGCACACTTAAGCTCACATGGGCTGCCTAGCTCCTCCCCAAGGCCCTTATGTGTGACTGTATAGAGGTGGCATGATCACTCAAATTGAAACAGCACATTCATTAAAAATGCTCACAACCATAATTCGTTTTAAGCAGTAAATAATCTATAGTTACTTGATTCTGAAGAACAGCTTTACGGGTTCCTTGCAGGTCGAGTAACAATTCCTGCAAAGCTTTTGAAGTATGATGAAGATTTTTTTGCCATACTACATGCCAAAGCATTAATAGCTCTTGCATTATTTGATGCTAATGCTGGTACTCCTATAATAGATATGGCCAAACTAATGTAATCAGCTTTAGAAAGCAGTGTAATATATGATATACAGCCTTCTGATAAACTCTCAGTGTTCTTTCTTGACCTTAAGGATTACTCCTTAACTTAAGGTGCTCAGGCAATATCATACTCAAATGGCTCAGAGTACAAGGCCTTCCAGTAAGATTGCCTGGAATATATGAATATGTGGTATTTCCACAAGAAAACAACCACCCTAAAAGTAATTTGACATGCTTAATGTGGCTGGGCTGTGATAAAACATGATTACAAATCATTGTGTTATGCACTGAGGTACATGTTCTATTAGATTTACATAGAATCCTATCATAGGGAGATAAGGTTATTGGATTCGGCCTATATGTAAATCTCAGATACCAACATCGGGGAATCTTGTCAGAATAACATGTCAGATTATAACACACTGGCTAATAGTCAAAGTTTTGATACTAGTCATATTTTCCCAACATTTAAATTAATCTGGACAGTTCCGACAGTACCCATACAATGATATAGATGGTACATCATCCATTCTCACATCAGTATCATTGGTTATGACCTGGAAAATATTCAGCAACACTGGCATTGGAGTGGGAATAGCTATCAAATATGTGGTTGAAAGGTCAGTAGGAATGAGCATATCTGTTAATCAAAAATTGGAAATATTCATAACTATCCTAGCCATATACACCCATACATTCTCTGATTGCTTCAACAGTTCATGTGGATGTTTAGGTCTGGACAGGGGGTTGTGGGTAAATATACTTCAAGTCCTGAGGGTGATAATAGCATGTACTAATCACCCAAATTGGGAAAACCACTACCAGTGTGAGGCAACCTATTAGAAGGAAGATTTTCCAAGAGGTTTGTGGATGCAGCAGCACCAACATCTTGATCAGTCTCTTCCTGGGCATCTTTCAGAGGAACTCTACCACCTGTTTCACTCTCTTTATCTGTACCCAACACCTCAGGTCAAAGAGAATCCAGGACTTTCTTTACCCTTGGATGCAGGCCTGGGAATCCGCTCTCAAAACTGCCCGTGTCATGGCTTTTATCACAGTGGGCTCTCCATAAGGTGAGTCCAAGACCTTGTGTTTATGCAAGACCTTATCAAAAATGGTGTCTGTCTGCTGGCTTAAAAGGATGTGTTGGTTCATGTGAGGGAAGCGGAAAAGAAAGAGATACATCACCATAGATGCCATTCAACAGCCTTATAAGATTTGTCACATATATTTCTTGGATCAGCTCTATGTCTCCAGGCATAATCACTAGTGGACCTTTGGTCCATGGGGTAGGAAATGGTCTACCCATCAAAATTTCAAAAGGTGACAATTTAGTTGTTTAGTTTGGTGTCATCCAGACTTCAGCCAACACTGTGGGCAGATAAGTTTCCAATTTAACAAATGTACCCCCAGTAGGTTTCCTCAATTTATCCTTAATCTTGCTGTTCATCCTCTCTACTCCTGAACTCTGTGGGTGGTAAGGGATGTGAAATTTCCACTGAATAACCATTAATTTGCTACTTGCTGGGTCACTTTGGATGTGAAAGCTGGGCCTTTGTCTGAATCAATCACCAGAGGGCATCCCCATCTTGGGATAATTTCCTTGCACAAAATTTTGGCCACTGTCCAGGCATCTTTTTTGTTGGTGACAAATACCTCTGGCCATTTGGAGAACATATCTACTATAACCATAAGATACTTACCTCTCTTATTGTTAGGCATGTGTGAAAATCAATTTGTAACTCCTCAAAAGGACCCTTTCGTGGAGGAAGATAGTCAAGCTGACCATGTTGTTGTCCTGTATTATTATTCCTTAAACAAGTAACACATCTTCATCACATCAAAACACTTTATTTCCTGCAAAGTCATCTGTATTTCTCTGTGCCCTATGCCATGAAACTGCAATAAGCACTGGTGCACTGTGTTGAGGTATCCCGATGATCCCCTCTTTGTACATTAGACCAGTCTGGTACAATGTCAAACCTTTGTCTTTCCAATATTTAACATCCTCCGTAGTGGCTGTGTACTGTAATTCTTTGAGGAACTGTTGTTCTGGGAGCATGGGTGGCTCTAACATAGTTAAAGTAAGGTTGGTAGATTCCTGTAAAGGCAGCTTCCTTGGCCATACGGTCAGCTAATGCATTGCCCAGAGTTATGGGGTCATGTAAAGATGTGTGGGCTTTACATTTTATAACAGCAACAGTATGGGGTTTGTGTATAGCTTCCAAAAGATTGTTCACTAAAGATGCATAATAAATACCCTTACCATCAGCTGTAACAAATGCCCTGCGCTGCCAAATTTTGCCAAAATGCACTACACCGAAGGCATACTTAGAGGCTGTGTAAATATTTACATCTTTTCCCTCGAACAATTCGCAAGCGCTATAAGCTCAGCAGCTTGTGATGAAGGATAAGGGAGGGGCTTTGCTTCCCACATTATGTTTGAGAGTTGTACAACTGCATTGCCTGACAAGTATGTGTTGACATTAGGTCTTGTACAGGAACCATCAACAAAAATGTCAGTACTCCCTTCAACTGTGTCAGCTCTGGGGGTGGTGTCTTTACGTATGACTGAGACACAATCATGTTCCTAAGGAGGAATATCTGACTCAGATTTAAAACCTAGCATGCTGTTGAGAACAGCAATTGGTCCTTCACTTGGAGAGGAGTATTTAATAAATAAGTCAACAGTGGACGCGAGTATAACCTTATACCCACTAGCTCTCTGAGCCATCATGTGCTGTGTGGTAAGAGTCTTCAAAATTTGTAATACATGATGTGTGGTATGCAATATGGTATTATCTCCCAATGTAATAGCCATAGATGCCTCCATAGCACACACCGCCAAAGCTCTCTGACACACCAGCATGCCTTTCACTGGCACAGGGACTACTTTGGAAAAATAGGCTACCGGGTGTATGGCCCCCCCATGTTCCTGGGTGACTGTCACATACCTTACTTGTGAGCCTGACGGCGGAGGAAGGCCTCTCGTACAGCTCCAGTTCGAGGGCCACTGAAGATGGAACAGCAACCGCAAGAGCACGGCGGGGTATGAGTGCCTGTTCAGTCCTGTAGTCTGTGTGGGAATTGCTGGCACTTTGCTGGCAGATGGGATGGCTGGACCGGCTGGCAGCAGAACAGGCAGGCAGGTAATGAAGCAGGCTGGTAGCAGACTGTATCCAGGATCAGACAAGTCGGGTCAGTAACAGATAAGCAGATCAGGCATGAACGTTAGGCAGAAGAATAGTCAGGTCACAAGCCAGGGTCAGTGATGGTGAGAGCAGATCAAGCAGAGTCAGAAGGCAGAGTCAAAGAAACAAACTGGGTCAATCACAGGTAATCACTCACAGGAACAGGAATACAAGAAGGGGAGCTGCAGATCACACAGCACAGGCTAATAGTGCTGCTGGGTTTAAATAGTCTGATTGACACCAACATTAGCAACAGGCTGTCGCGTGTGTGCACGCGCGAATGCAAACAAACATGACTATGTGCAGCAGAAAAGTCCCTCGCACATCTGCGCCTGCGCCGCTGTGCACTATGGTACTGTAACGGACCACCCGACAGCACCTCTATCAGTCCCCTGATAGAGCCTCTCCAGAGTGCGGAGTCTAACTTCCGGAGCACTTGTTCACCAGGGCCCCTGATGGTGGGGATGGACTTGGAGTGCTCCGGGACCAGGTTGCAGCTACCGGATATCTCTATCAATGGTAGAGGAGTCTGCTGGAGGCTCCTGCAGGGTGAGAGTCTGATGTGAGGGGACCCGGGGATCCCTGAGGGATGGATGGAGGAATGAGCAAGGGCAGAGTCAAACAAGCCGTGTCGGTAGCCGGGGGGTCAGTGCGGTACAAAACAGTAGGCAAAGAATGGTCGGGTCACACGCTGGGTCAATAACAGGAAATCAAATCTAAAGGGGAACATCCAGGAGCAGACTCAGGCAAACCAAGGGGTCAGGACAGGAGAAGGCAGCTAGGTCAGACAATCCGGATCAAAGTACTCACAACACAGGTAACAGGATATGCAGAAAGACCATTCGGCAACAAGTGTCTGTGCAGGGCTGGTTTAAGTAGCCCGCCCTGCACCTGACAGGCGCCGCCTAGGTCCTAGTGCCTGCCCAGCACTGTCATAGACGACGGGTGCGCCTGGGTCCTAGTGCCCTGTTGCTTGCATGTCTTGACAGACACCTACGCATGTGCAGACCCATGTGTCGCGATGGTCCCTGACAGGTAAACATCTTCCTGAGAGGGACTACCACCGCCATGGTTTTACAATTGTCTCTAGCATACACATAAAACGGAACATTATAAGAGGGCAAGCCTAATGCAGGAAAGGAAACTAAAGAGGACTTCAAGGTCTTGTAGGCATCATTTAAATCCAAAGAACAAAGGTATACCGCTCAGACAAACAATCCAGATCAATCCACAACAGGTGCAGGCTCTGGCTCGCTACCACACACGATGCAATAGGATGAAGGGTCAGTCGCACATCGGAGGATAGATGAATATAGTGTGTATTTATTGATCCATAGGACACACAAAACACCAGGCATAAATACAGGAAACGTGAACGCAGGGCTTGAAATTTCGACTGAAGTGGAAATTATGGTGGGGGCGAGTGTGTCCCCTAGGGCCGTCTGGCTCAGCAGGCACGGAGTTCAGGCCAGATCTGTCATTGGCACTGGGAGTCGTCAGACTGCTCAATAGCTGAGTGCAGTGAAAGCAAAGCAAGGAGTGTGTGCTGTGCTCTCTGCCTCCCCCTAGAGTGCAGTACCCAGATCTGTGAGTGAACAACGAAGTACTGCAACATTTTCTTTTTTTGGGGGGGGTGTATTTGTTTGTGTCTGCATGTACAATTGTACATGTCTGTGTGTATGTACATGTGTGTATCTGTACATGTGTCTGCATGTGTGTACGTGTCTGTGTGCATGTACATGTGTGTGTATGTACGTGTCTGTGTGTATGTAGATGTGTCTGTGCGTGTGTATTTCTGTGTATGTACGTGTCTGTACATGCCTGTGTGTGTATACATGTGTCTGTATGTGTGTGTGTGTACATGTGTCTCTGTGCATGTGTGTATGTTTCTGTGTGTGTGTGTACAGGTGTCTCTGTTTGTGTGTGTTTGTTGGTGGCGAGTAACTCTAAGGCCTGGCTAGTAGCTCAGGACTTGAAATTTTAAGCCCTGTGTTAACGCTTTTCACACAATCTTGTGCTTAATCATAACCAACATCATTTAATTCCTAGGTCCACAGTGTGTGGTCGGGTGCCTCAACCTCAGTAGTTTGCCTCAATATGTTATCATAATGTGAACAGTCAGGTATCCATTGCCTGCAGTAGTTTATCATACCAAGAAGAGATAGCATTTCCTTCTTAGTTACTGTTCGGGGCAGACCCAGAATGGCTTAGATCCTTGACTTACTCACAGTGCGCATACCTTTTGTCAGAATGAAACCCAGATATTCAACAGATTCTTTGCAATATTGAATCTTATGCCTTGCCACCTTGTGTCCTTCTTAACCCAAATAAGCTAACAGAGACAGACTACCCTGCCTACATGCCTCTCTGCTCAGACTGCAGACCAAAATATTGCCAACATACTGTAAAAGTACTGAACCATGACGGGGAATCCATCCCTTCCAGAACTCATGGAGTGTCGGGGAATCCACCTAGCCCATAGGCATACGACGCCAGGTTAGTTGGCGGTCACCAATCGTAAAGGTCAATAGTAGGTGTGTCTTTTCATCAACAGGAATGGAGAAAAAAGCATTACTTAAATCAAGGACAGGGTAATATTGCGTGGTGCAGGGAATAGAGGTACATCTGGAACAATAGGGGCTACAGGTACTACAAGAGCATTTACTGCCCTTAAATCTTGAAGAAATCTGTATGAACCATCAGGCTTTTTAATGGGATTAATTGGGGTGTTGTAAGGTGATATCACAGGAGTCGAAATTCCCTCTCTTAAAATGTTTCAATCATGGGTTGGATGCTTTCCAATTTTCCTTGGCCAAAGAGTATTGTTTCTGAAATAAGGGTGTGTGTTAGGCTTCAGTGTGGCTTTGTATGGTGTAGAGGATATAAATCCTACATCCAACATAGCCCTTGCCCATACTTTGGGATCTACCTCCTCCAATTCCTCTATAGCAACACGGGGATTCCATGTGAACACCTTCTTCAGGGCTTACTGTAATGACATTTTCTAACTTTCCCAATAAATCTCTGCCTAACAAATTCACCGGACAATTTGGAATGACCTTAAAAGAATTACTTAAAATGTGGCCTCGCCCATAGGGATTGCTCACCTCTAACAGTGGGGTTTCCCAAGTTTTGGTTAGAACCTGTTATTCCCATAGAAGGTTCACACTCTAGTACAGCACCCTTGTAACACACTGACCTTAAACATGAACGGGTGGCTCCCATATAAATATTACAAAAGATAATATCACACCTCCTACCAAGAGAGATATGGAGGGTTGGTTGTTCAGCATATTCAGAAGAGAGTTGGGGGAACCCCTTCCGGGCAGCCCTATTGTTGATTTTGCCATTGGAAGGGGTATTTCACGGCAGGCTGTGCAGCAGGAACGAAAAGAGGGGCTTGTGGTAAAAAATCTTGAGGGCACACTTGATATATTCCAGTTCTGTGGTGTCACATTTGGGCACAGATTTCTCCAATATCCGGACTGACCACAGGAAAAACAGTGGTCACACCGGGGATGGAAAGCTATCTCTTTCCCCTCTACCCTTCCCTCTAAAACCTCCCCTTGTACTGCTCCTAAACTGTCCAGTTCGATCCTGTGGTCTGGAATTCCTAGGGTCACAATGCTGTAATCCTTGGAAATTAACCTTTGTATTTGTTTTAGGAAGATCAAAACACCCTACTGAATCTTTCTCACTCTGGCTTCAAGTTTTAGCATCCATGCCAGACCAGTCTGACACGGTTTGATTAATAATTAAATCTCCGGTCTCAACCCCTGCATAACTGCCTCTATGTATCTAATTCCTAACTCCTGCTTTATCAGATCTAATCCTGCTTCTTCTTTCCAGACCTTCTTAAATCTTTTTAGGAACGCCTTAGTTGATTCCTTACTGCTCTGTTTAGAAGCAACTGTTGTAGCTAGTGACTGTTTATCTTTCCATAACCTCTGCATTTCTGCAGTTAACTCCTTCCACATCTGTTCCTATCCCGTAGCAGTTCTCCACTCATAGTCTGCAGCTGGTTTAAATGGGTCATGAAGCTCATGAATAGTAGGAACGTTAGTTCAATCGCAGCCTGATTCCATATATCCTAAAATTCCATTGATGATTATCCTCAAACCCTTTTGTGAACATTGTCCCCCGAGTTTCTCTTTTCAGGTAGTTAATGGCAGTGGGGGTTTTCTGAGGATCAGGACAACCATTTATGATGCCATTAACTTCAGTCATTTTCATTGGCTTTATCACCACCTCATTTCATACAATGATGTAAGGGTAAGCTTGAGTGGCTCCCTCGTCTTCTTTCTGGACCTCAAATGATACCTACCAAATTCTTCTGAATTATCCTGCTCCTGTCGAATCTTCTGACTCCTCTGCATCCCTCTCCTGTACTGTCTGCTCCTTTACCATTGATGTCTGTCCACCTGATTTCATTGCCTTGCTTACTACTTTCCCTTTTTTACTTGTTTCCTTCTTGGTCCTGGTCGTCATAGCAGCCAGTTTGCTGCATCTGGTCTGACATCCTACCCAATATAACTTTCATTTCTTTCCACTCTGTTCATTTCACGCATTGATAAACTTGGAACCAACACTTTTTCCGAAGAATCTTCCCCATCACCATCGATCAATGTCAACCGGCCTCCTTGATTGGTTGGAGACGGCAGGGGCAGAGTGTAATGAATGTCTCCTCCGCTTACGTGACAAGTGATCCTCCTCATAGAGCTGAGGATACAGTTGAGTATAATCGCGTGGTGGGGTTCAAAGAGGTGTTCAGAAAAGCATTATTATCCTGTTTGGCTATTGGGGCAGAAGGGGTTTGTGATGGGTGATTGTATCCTGGAGCATATTTCAACCAATTTAACGCTCCCCTTTTCATATATTGCATAACCCAATCAGGATCTGGATCAAAATAGGGAAAAGCAGTTTTATCCCCTACACATAAACCCTTTATCATATCCATGTGAAAATCATCATTGGCTCCATTGAAAAAGGACTGGCACTACCCACAGTCTCAGACCATTCTGGCATCCTGTCCACCCATGGGTTCACATAATAATAATCCCAAGGCGACACTCGGGCAACATACTCTTTACATGTCTCATTAACTGGTGGCTGGGATTTTTCTAGAGCTGATCCATTCTCTTTAATTAACGTCTTTAACAGTTTCCTTTCTCTTAATACTTTACGTGGTGGTTTAGGAGGATCTGGGTACTTCCCCTTACCCTGAGAGTTACCCATCATCACTGCAAAGCAAAGTTATGCAAGCTGGCCTATGTGTTTTTCCCAGGTGATTACTCTTTGTGCAGCGTGAAGCTGTACTGAATTCACAGAGCTCTGACAAAATTATTCTCAACTGCCCAAGCATTTCCAAGCTTAAAATCACCTGGACAAATACACCCCTATTCTGACTCTTTCAGACTGTCCCAGGTCAGTGGGTAGCACCCTCACTGGGCAAAGGTACCAATACATAATGCATCTCACAGCCGTCCAGAGACTTATCATACATCTACTTAACAGTTTCCCAAGTTTCAAGCGTACATAAGCACCTTAACACACTATTCTGTAAGATTGGAGGGAGGTAACAAATCTTGTAAATCAACCTAGGTTTCTTTTAATCCTGCAAGCTCCCAAAGCTCCAGCAGACAACTGCTCATGCTACCGCAGCACAGAGGCTTGTGGGAGATATGGGGCAATCGAGGCAAAGTAAGACAAAAAATGTTTGAGATGCAGAACTCAAGAGATCTTTATTATGGCTTGAGGTTAAGTATAGTGATTTCAGGCAGTTTCCATAAACACCAATCAGAATATGTTATAGATGTTACCATACACAATGATGTGGTGTGTCATAAGCTATCTTAGACAGGATGGTAACTTCTACAATTCTTCAAGGCCTAGAGATGCCCACAGAGATAACAACATTCCATTCTCCAGGGAACCTACTGTTCATGGGAACAAAAGTTAGTAAACCTAAAGCAGAGGTTAGTCAACTATTAACCCTTTCACCCAGAAGAAGCTGACACCAGCCGAAGATGTTTGAGGAACACCAAAGAGAGCCGCCCAGTGCCGGCCAAAACTGGGGGAAGCTGTCCACTGCTCCCTCCCACCCAAGCTCTTCTCAGAGCATCGGCATCCTCAACCACCTCTTTCCTCTACCACCACCAGACACTAGCCAGAGAATCCGGCTACCTCCACATGGACACATCACTTAAACTCAGGATGTAGGAGTCCAGGTGAGCTATACCTGCCTGCTGACATTGGCGTCATGCCATGCCCCAGTAATTTTATTTCTTTTGGTGGTATTTAATCACCATTGAGTTTTTATATTTTTGCTAAACAAGCAAAAAAAGTTTGAAAAAAAAGTTTGTTATAAAATTTTGCAAATAAGTAATTTTTCTTCTTCACCAATGTACGCTAACAAGGCTGCACTGATGGACACTAATAAGCTGCACTGATCATCAGGGACTGTAAATACCGCTGTAAATGTGTGAATGGACACAGCTGATCATATGGTAAAGGACTGCTGTGATTGGCCCTTTACCTTGAATCAACCCCTGGGGCATGCAGGGGGGTGTGGTTCTGGGAGGACATGTATAGGTGGCCTCCTAGAACTAGATGACCATGCTGTAGCTGTCGTTTGGCTATGGCGCGGTTGTGAGGTGGTTAAGGGCTCAATCAGTGCCTGTTCACACTAGAACTGTGTGGGAAACCTGTGCCTTTCCAGCCCCATGTTCCAAATCCATGGGATGTACGATCTGCTACAGGTACCAATAGGTTCCTAATGACACAATGTGTTTGCCTGCACTGGACAGCGTAGTACAGTACAATGTCATCCGGTTACTGCTTGTTTTTAAAAGTAGTGCATGCACTATGCTTGGTGCAATCCAGTGCGATTTTAGCCCATTCAAATGAATAGGCTGACAACCGCACCGAGTCGCACAGGAATACAGACCGCATTTCCGTGATTCAGGTGTGAACCGGCACTAAAATCAGCACCATAACTAGATCCATTGCACATGGTGTCAGTGCCGTCTTTCACCAGAATGGGTAACATTCAGCAGGCACACTGCCCTCCAACCACAACAGGGGATATAATTATTGCAGTTTTCTTATACTTTGCTGGTGTTCAACCCCCTCCAGGCGCTGTGTTGGGGGTGGTAAAGCTGTGGCTCAAACTATATTTACAGAACCCACTGCCACAAGTGTGAAAGATCCCTAATTGTCCTGATCACCAAAAATAAATCCAAAATTCTAAGTTGCCACCAGAACATGACAAAGTAGGACAATCTTGCAATGGGGACAACTGTCTGGGATCTCCCTCAGCCCTGGTTCACACTGATGCGGTGCGGGATTCTAAGCGTTTTCTGTGCAAATTCCCCACCGCATCAGAATCGCACCCCATTCATGTAAACTGCTGCGGATATGTTAACAACACCTCAAAAGTGGTCCACAAAACGCAGTGCGATGTGCAGAATCGGATCACATAGGTGTGAATACCCATGTGATCCGATTCTAGTGCGGACCAAAAAAAGGGTCCTGTACCTTTTTGGTGCGGGTGCAATGAGATTAGAGCCATACAAAATATATGGATCTAATGCACCGCACACAAATCGCATGTGATGTGCATAGGAATGTGGTGTGGTTCCTGTGTGAATCACCTGCAATATACTGCACTGCATATGTGTGAACCCAGGCTCACAGTGGAAAGATTTCCTCTAACTTCCTGTTGGGTGTACAGGACAGGAAGTGAAAGCTCCCCAATGAGACAAAGATAACAAAAGAGATGAGAAGAGTTTTACTGCCCTGTACTCTATCCGGTGTAAATATCTGATGACACACGGTGATGGCCGTCTAGGTTCACATGTTTATATTACTCCTACTTCTCTCTCTTCACCCAGAAGCCAACCATTTTTCTGAATGAATCTTATCTAAAGACGGCTGGATCTGAGGTGAATGTTGTGTGAATCCTTAGTGAAAACACTGAGAAACTGTCCCCCTGCTCACGATGGGCCATTCGCTGCACACGGTGTCACACCCGGCATAGGACTACAGCGGTCACCAATAGCAACCAATCACAGCGCTCCCTTTATATCACAATGAGTCCATAGGATGCCATTGGTGCTCCCTTCACAGCCTTCCCTGAGGCCCGTCCAGAGAACCACATCGCTCCACAAGCCCCACATCCTCCTACACCCCGCCTCCGGTCTCCCTGACCCGGGAGTGCTTGCCACTTCCGCCGAGCCTGCCTCTTCTACTTCCTTCCGGAGCTCCGGAGTCGGCGGAGAATCCGGGACCCACCCTGGGAGGAGAGGAGAGGTGAGCCCTACGGGGAGAGGTGAGCCTTACGGGGAGCACGACAAAAACATGAAGTGTGCAGGACGTGAGACCGGCCCGTACTGTCCGTAGTGGGAGCACCTGTATGTACTGTCTGTATGGGGGGGCTGTATGTACTGTCTGTATGGGGGGGCACTACAAAGAGGGGGAGCCCCTGTATGTACTGTCCGTATGGGGGTTGGGGCACTACAATAATGGGGGGGAGCCACTGTATGTACTGTCTGTATGGGTGGGGAGACTACAATAATAGAGGGGGGGTGCCCTGGTATGTACTGTCTGTATGGGGGGCACTACAGTAATAGAGGGGAACCCCTGTATGTACTGTCTGTATGGGGGGGGCACTGCAATAGAGGGGGGGTAGCCCCTGTATGTACTGTCTGTATAGGGGGGCTGTGTGTACTGTCCGTATGGGGGGCACTACAGTAATAGAGGGGAACCCCTGTATGTACTGTCTGTATGGGGGGGGCACTGCAATAGAGGGGGGGGGGGGAGCCCCTGTATGTACTGTCTGTATAGGGGGGCTGTGTGTACTGTCCGTATGGGGGGCACTACAATAGAGGGGGGAGCCCCTGTATGTACTGTCTCTATGGGGCAACACTACGATAATAGAGGGGGGAGCCCCTCTATTTACTGTCTATATAGAGGGGGGAGCCCCTCCATATGTACTGCCTGTATGGAGGGGAGGGAGCCCCCCTCCATATGTACTGCCTGTATGGAGGGGAGGGAGCCCCCCGTATATGTATTGCCTGTATGGAGGGGGGAGCCCCCCCTATATGTATTGCCTGTATAGAGGGTTGGGGCAAGCCCCTGTATGTACTGTCTGTATAAAGGGGCCCCCTCATATGTACTGTTTATAGAGGGGGGCAGCCTGTAAAAGTGCTGTCTGCATAGAGGGGGTGCCCTGTATGTACTGTCTGCATAGAGGGGGTGCCCTGTATGTACTGTCTGCATAGAGGGGGTGCCCTGTATGTACTGTCTGCATAGAGGGGGTGCCCTGTATGTACTGTCTGCATAGAGGGGGTCCCCCTATATGTACTGTCTGCATAGAGGGGGTCCCCCTATATGTACTGTCTGCATAGAGGGGGTCCCCCTATATGTACTGTCTGCATAGAGGGGGTCCCCCTATATGTACTGTCTGCATAGAGGGGGTCCCCCTATATGTACTGTCTGCGTAGAGGGGGGAAGCCCCTATATGTGCTGTCTGCATAGAGGGGGGGGGGGCTGTATTTACTTTGTGTAGAAAGGGGGAAACCCCTATATGTATTTTCTGTATAGAAGGGGGAACCCATAAGTTTGTATAACGGGGGGGCTATATGTACTGTCTGTAGAGAGGGAGTGGGGGAGCCTCGGCATGTACTGTCTTTATAGAGAGGGTAGCCCCTCTATGTACTGTCTGTATAGAGGGGGAGCCTGTAAAATTGCTGTCTGTATAAAGGGAGCCCCTATATGTACTGTCTGTATAGAGGGGGAGCCCCTCTATGTACTGTCTGTATAGAGGGGGAGCCTGTAAAAGTGCTGTCTGTATAAAGGGAGCCCCTATATGTACTGTCTGTATAAAGGGGAGCCCCTATATGTACTGTCTGTATAGAGGGGGAGCCCCTATATGTACTGTCTGTATAAAGGGGAGCCCCTATATGTACTGTCTGTATAGAGGGGGAGCCTGCCGTATAGGGTATCTATACTTTCTCAGTTGTCAGCTAGGCTTCTTGTACATGGGCTGGTCATGCAGTACAACTTTGGCAGATTTCCTCCAAACCGGCAGTCCTGTCATTGACATGAATGGCTATGTGCTACTGTACCCCTGTATATAGCATTGCTATCGTAAACCCAAGTACAGTGTACAGACCTATGCAAACTGTAGAACATTTTCTGTTTCTTGTCTGCACCTATAGGCTGTGTTCTCTAAAAAAAAAAAAAAAAAAAAAAATCAAACTTATAACCACGCTTGGTCACCAATGCACGTGTATAAGCAGCTGCTATGAACTGTGGTACCAGTTAGTCCAAATATAAAACAAAAAGCAGCGCTAATCAAATAAGTGATAATTATAAACAATAAATATATAAGTGAACTTACAATAATAAGAAAAATAGGATATAAATGTGTCCATACATAGAATTAAAACCCCCCCCAAAAAATAGACCGTGTTCTTCAATGAAATTTCTCCTTCCAGAAAAGAATCAATGTACAAAGTGTAAGTGACATGAAATTCCACCTCTTGGTGCAATATAGTGTGTCAGTGCTGAGGAAAGTTCCTCCACCTCTTAACACATTGCAAAAGGGCCTCTTACCAGATTAGGTGGCCCATCAAATTATAAATGGTCACGATACGCTTAGCATACAGTAAGCTGAACCAGCTCCACTGCAGCACACCAATAGATTCAGTAACCAGCAGTGAGTAAAAAATAAACACCTCTGGTCCCTCGCTGCATAGGCATGGCCTTCAGGTCTCTGGTCCCTCGCTGCATAGGCATGGCCTTCAGGTCTCTGGTCCCTCGCTGCGTAGGCATGGCCTTCAGGTCTCTGGTCCCTCGCTGCGTAGGCATGGCCTTCAGGTCTCTGGTCCCTCGCTGCGTAGGCATGGCCTTCAGGTCTCTGGTCCCTCGCTGCGTAGGCATGGCCTTCAGGTCTCTGGTCCCTCGCTGCGTAGGCATGGCCTTCAGGTCTCTGGTCCCTCGCTGCGTAGGCATGGCCTTCAGGTCTCTGGTCCCTCGCTGCGTAGGCATGGCCTTCAGGTCTCTGGTCCCTCGCTGCGTAGGCATGGCCTTCAGGTCTCTGGTCCCTCGCTGCGTAGGCATGGCCTTCAGGTCTCTGGTCCCTCGCTGCGTAGGCATGGCCTTCAGGTCTCTGGTCCCTCGCTGCGTAGGCATGGCCTTCAGGTCTCTGGTCCCTCGCTGCGTAGGCATGGCCTTCAGGTCTCTGGTCCCTCGCTGCGTAGGCATGGCCTTCAGGTCTCTGGTCCCTCGCTGCGTAGGCATGGCCTTCAGGTCTCTGGTCCCTCGCTGCGTAGGCATGGCCTTCAGGTCTCTGGTCCCTCGCTGCGTAGGCATGGCCTTCAGGTCTCTGGTCCCTCGCTGCGTAGGCATGGCCTTCAGGTCTCTGGTCCCTCGCTGCGTAGGCATGGCCTTCAGGTCTCTGGTCCCTCGCTGCGTAGGCATGGCCTTCAGGTCTCTGGTCCCTCGCTGCGTAGGCATGGCCTTCAGGTCTCTGGTCCCTCGCTGCGTAGGCATGGCCTTCAGGTCTCTGGTCCCTCGCTGCGTAGGCATGGCCTTCAGGTCTCTGGTCCCTCGCTGCGTAGGCATGGCCTTCAGGTCTCTGGTGCCTGGCTGCGCAGGCAGTGGCCTTCAGGTCTCTGGTGCCTGGCTGCGCAGGCAGTGGCCTTCAGGTCTCTGGTGCCTGGCTGCGCAGGCAGTGGCCTTCAGGTCTCTGGTGCCTGGCTGCGCAGGCAGTGGCCTTCAGGTCTCTGGTGCCTGGCTGCGCAGGCAGTGGCCTTCAGGTCTCTGGTGCCTGGCTGCGCAGGCAGTGGCCTTCAGGTCTCTGGTGCCTGGCTGCGCAGGGATGGCTTGCGTGCCCCTGGTTCATAATGTGCACTTAGAAATGTTCTGTTAACATTTCTGGCTCAAGGTTTCATGCATCACCTTCTTTCTGCTTTGCTTCTTATGCCTGGAGATTTCCCATTGGCTCTGAAGGGAAATGACACACATACAGAGAGGGGAGTATGAAGTATGAGATCCACAGCTGTAAGCTGGCTTTTCACAATAGTTTTTTATTTTGTAGGCAGGTTAAGGGACATAAGTGAAGATTGCCGAATGTGTTTTTAGTTGACCTAAATTTTGTGTGCTAGAATGCAGCAGGAGTAATGAAACCGTATTGCAGCAGGGGTTAGTGCTGAAAGCTTTGGTGATCTGGCTACAGGAGTTCCTGTGCAATCTAAGGTTTGGATGAGATCCACTGAATGTGTGTGTTTAAAGCCGTGCTTTGTCCAGGGTTCTTTTTTGCAAAGGGCAAAAAAAAGTGTTTTCTTTGTAAATCTTTGTCATATTTTGGTACTTTTTAATGTGCACTCGATAAGCATCATCTTTTTGAGCACCAAAGTTAGTCATGAGCCAAATAATTGAAATTAAGCGTGTGTTGGTGGCTGTGGTTTGGTAGGGTGTGGTGACAATGTAGAAGTGTTGACATGACTCTACTATTTGCTATGTGCACTAATAAAGATGGACTAGATAAAACTATGAGGTGTGCAGCCAAGGAAGCGGATACAACCCAAAATACAAAATGTGTACTACTCTGTAATTATCCAATTATAGATATCACTGCTCAGAACTACACTGCAATTCTGAACAGTCAGTGCTTTGCATGCATTATGCAGTCTACACATTATTAAAAGCAGTTCAGGTGCAGTTACCTTTATGGTATAACTTAAGACAAAGCATTTTCTTTTCTTTTTTTTCCCCCATTTTGGATATATTAGGCAAGCCATAGGTTAATCAATTTTCTTTCCTTTTCATCATGGGTCACCTCCTGGACATGTTCCTGATGTGTCCTTCAGCGGTTTATACCTATGCACCCAGCCCTCATATAACTTCTAGCTGTAAAACCAGCTAATTCCTCTAATGACCCATCCATGGCCTAACTGACTAACAGCAGAACTAGGGAACCGCTACCATGATTCTGGTTGACGCCTTAACTTACAGGAGGACCCAGAAAATGTGTTCTAGTGTGCATGCATGTGCATTGCCTAATGGGAACAAGTTATCTTGGGAGATGTAGTATGAGGCAGGCAGTGCATATTACTGTGAATGTGCATGCACTGTTCAGACTGGATGTTCAAAGCAGAGCTCTGGAGGTTTGTGGGTAAGCTGAAATTAGGATAATGGAGACAGTATTGAGGGCCTATTAACACTAAAACATTCCATAGCAGTGTATTAATGTACATGCATCAACCAACAATGTGGTACACATTAATTCTAGGTTCACACCTAAGTGTTTTGCGGTGCGTTTTTCACTGTGCAGAAATGCACTACAGTCCATTTAACATGATTTCCTACGGGACACATTCATATCTCCACGTTTTCACCCGGTGCGTTTTTTTTTCAAAGGGTCAGACTTTTTTTTTAAATGCGAAATGTTGCATTTTTGGTTCAATAGACGTCAATGGAGGCGCTGCAG
Organism: Staurois parvus; assembly: GCF_062004578.1. NCBI lineage: Eukaryota > Metazoa > Chordata > Amphibia > Anura > Ranidae > Staurois > Staurois parvus. Next base: position 2,798,166 of record NW_028318841.1, read on the forward strand.
AAATGCATGTAGTGTGTTTTTGAATAATTTTGTGTTTTAATCTGCCCAGCAACAAGTTTGGGGGGGAACACATCAAAAACTTATCAAACGCATGTGCAAAAAAACGCACATTGTGGTGCACTGCATTGCCACATGCTCTACTGTACAATGTGTTGGGTTGCCATTCAAATGAATTGCTCTGCATATAGAGCAGTTGCGTTGCTGTGTGTTGCAGCAACGCATGCTCCTAGTAGTGTCAGTTTGTACGAAATTGGGTTTTTTACTGCTGACATTTCCATTGGCCCATCGCTTGAAAGGGCAATCATTTGTCTAGGCACAGTCTGACTGCCCTCAATACAGGTCTACAGAATGCGTCACAAACTGTAATGTAGGTTGCCATTGGTGACTGACTGCAGTGCATTCTGAATCACTGCTTCAAACAAGCATGCAGCAAGTGAAGTCAGAACCTCTGATCTGCATATGTTTAAGTCAATGACTGTGTTGTGAAACCTATGTAGATGACATGAGTGGTTGATAAATGATTATGTTGCAAGAAAAAGACAGCTTAGGTACCAATATGTTTTGTTGGTAGGAGTGAAATAATTCTGTAGTTGTCTTCTTTGGAAATAACATTCTCTTACTTTTGCTGTTTAATATTCACAGGAGTCTGGAGAGAGAGAGAAGGTGTTGAGTCCTTCCACAGCAATAGAAGGACACCATCTGCAAAACAGTGGGACGTTACGTTCTCTAAGAACACGACCTCCAGTGGACGCTTCTTACTGACCGAGGATATGACCTCCTTGAAACTCTATCCATCACATTAACACCACTCCTCCTGCTGTCTAGTTGCAGTGCATGTACAGATTGACTCTTCCTCTCTGGGTCCATGAGGGAGTACAAAGTGGTGGTGTTGGGCAGCGGAGGTGTTGGGAAGTCAGCCCTGACTGTACAGTTTGTTACAGGCACTTTTATTGAGAAATATGACCCCACCATTGAGGATTTCTACCGGAAGGAGATTGAGGTGGACTCTTCACCATCTGTACTGGAGATCCTGGATACAGCTGGCACAGAGCAGTTTGCCTCCATGAGGGATTTATACATTAAGAATGGGCAGGGTTTCATCTTGGTGTATAGCTTGGTGAATCAGCAGTCATTCCAGGTGAGCATGATTTCAGCTCCAGACAAATTTCCTTTTTATAAAGGGTTGTGGGCTACGGCAGCCATATTGAGTGCAATCAGGGTTCCTGGCTTGGTTATGTTATACAATGGCACAGTAAGCAGGCATGTTTAAGCAATTCCATTTGGCTAGTTCTTTTGAAATCACTTGGTTGCAAGGATATTCCATTTGGGTACAGTGTCTTGAGAAACGTATTTTATTGGGATTTTATGTGATAGATCAAAACAAAGTGGCACATAATTGTTAAGTGGAAGGAAAATGATAAATGGTTTTCAAAGTTTTTTTACAAATATCTGAAAAGTGTGGTGTGCATTTGTATTCAGCCCCTTTATGCTACTCTAAAACCCCTAACTAAAATCTAGTGGAACCAATTGCCTTCAGAAGTCACCTAATCAGTAAATAGGATCCACCTGTGTGTAATTTAATCTAAGTATAAATACAGCTGTTCGGTGAAGCCCTTAAAGGTTTGTTAGAGAACATTAGTGAACAAACTTCGTCATGAAGGCCAAGGAACACAGCAGACAGGTCAGGAATAAAGTTGAGAGGTTTAAAGCAGGGTTCGGTTATAAAAATATATATATATCTCCCAAGCTTTGAACATCTCACTGAGAACTGTTCAATACATCATCTGAAAATGGGAAAGAGTATGGCACAACTGCAAACCTACCAAGACATGGCCGTCCACCTAAACTGACAGGCCGGGCAAGGCAAGCATTAATCAGAGAAGCAGCCAAGAGGCTCATGGTAACTCTGGAGGAGCTGCAGAGATCTACAGCCTAGATGGGAGAATCTGTCCACAGGACAACTATTAGTCGTGCACTCCACAAATCTGGCCTTTATGGAAGATTGATAAGAAGAAAGACATTGTTGAAAGAAAGCCATAAGAAGTTCCGTTTGCAGTTTGTGAGAAACCATGTGGGGGACACAACAAACATGTGGAAGAAGGTGCTCTGGTCAGCTGAGATCAAAATTGAACTTTTTGGCCTAAAAGCAAAATGCTATGTGTGGTGGAAAACTCACATCACCCTGAACACACCATCCCCACCGTGAAACATGGTGGTGGCAGCATCATGTTGTGGGGATGCTTTTTTTCAACAGGGACAGGGAAGCTGGTCAGAGTTGATGGGAAGATGGATGGAGCCAAATACAGGGCAATCTTAGAAGAAAACCTGCTAGAGTCTGCAAAAGACTTGAGACTGGAGCGGAGGTTCACCTTCCAGCAGGACAACGACTCTAAACATACAGCCAGAGCTTCAATGAAATGCGTTAGATCAAAGCATATTTATGTGTTAGAATGGCCCAATCAAAGTCCAGACCTAAATCCAATTGAGAATCTGTGACAAGACTTGCAAATTGCTTTGCAGACTCTCTCCATCCAATCTGACAGAGCTTGAGCTATTTTGCAAAGATGAATGGACAAAAATGTCACATTCTAGATGTGCAAAAATGTACCCAAAAAAGACTTGACGCTGTAATTGCAGTGAAAGGTGCCTCTACAAAGTATGTGCCACTTTGTGTTGGTCTATCACATAAAATCCCAATAAAATACATTTACATTTTTGGTTGTAGCATGACAAAATGTGGAACATTTCAAGGGGTATGAATACTTTTTCAAGGCACTGTATATGGTAGTGACTATAGCTAAATTGTTTGACAGACCCCATGTTTTATTAATTGTCTTTTTTTTTTTAATGAACCCGAATGGCAATATGCGTTTAACTGTTGCCATTTGCAATAAGACGTCAAAGAGTTGCTTAGACATGGATAAGTGGAGACTGGGATGTTGAAAAAAGTGGTTTTCCCAGTGTGGCAACTTGTCTTTAGAAAGACCACACAGCTACTGTTTTATGTTTTAGAAGTGCTTATTGATGTCTCCCACTGTGCTACATTTATCAGATGTCAATGGATTATCTATTTTATTGTGATAACCTCTTTAATAGGACTTGTTAAGGGCATAGACCTCTTCACTCATATTGTTTTCACACTATAACAGCTAATAAGTACACTGAACATTTACTTGTCTTGTATTTTATGTATTATAGCCCTGGCTTGTCCTCTTTCATCACCCATACTAGTAACACTTGAGTAGATTAGACCAAATATATCATGTAAAGCAGTAGTGAAGTGTAATGGTAGCATGACCTATTTAACACTGGACACTACTCTATGAATCATTTTCATCTACAGTTGTCTGTTGTGCAACATCCTTATAAAGCTCACAGAACTGCTGTCACGTGTTACCTCTTCTTTAAGAATAATCTGTTTATGACTCTAGTATGTAACACATATGCTGCAACCTAAATGGATGTGAAAAGACAGGTAAATGTAAAGCCCGGGTACACATGCACAGAAATTCAGCCAGTTCAACAAGAAGTGGCAGAATTTCTGTCTGTGTGTAGCCCTCTCTGTTCAACCAAAACCAGTCTTTTGGCCTCTCTTAAATGGTCCTCCTGGAAAACCAGCTAATGGCTGCAGTGCTGATCAGTGTATTCTGATGGGTGGGGTGGGGTAGGGGGGTTTTGCCTATCTACCAGAATACAATAGCTCAGCTTTCTGGAGCTTTTTAAAGCAAATTTAGAGGTCCTTGCTTGATCCCCCCCCCCCCCCCAATCTATATTCTGTGACAAATTTAAGGCTAGGTCCACACTAATGCAGTGTGATACATCGCTTGTGATTCGCACAGGAACCGCACCGCATTCCTGTACATATCACATGCGATTTGTGTGCAGTTTAATTGGAGCCATACATTATGTATGGCTCCAATTGCACCACACCCGCAACAAAAAGGTGCAGGACCCCTTTTTTGGGTCCACATTAAAATCGGATCGCATAGGTATTCACACCTATGCTATCCGATTCTGCACATTGCACCACGTTTTGAAGACCTATTTCAGGGTGTTGTTAACTTAACATACACACTCGCGTCGGTTCGTATGAACGGGATGCGATTCTGATGCGGTGCGGAATTCGCTCAGAAAACACTGCAAATTCCTCACTGCATCAGTGTGAACCCAGCCTTTGTAAACTTGTGCTTATCTGTATTATTTCAAGTCATGTCTGACATATTCTCTGATTTTCTTCAATGATGATTCTACAATCGGTTGTAAATTTTACTCTTATCTGGACAAACCTGTTCCTTCCCACCTTGAGAGTGTACAGAGCTTTTATGTGCATTAAAGTAAATTTGAATTGAAAAGTAAGGTCTCCTACATAAAGGCATACAATATACTGCATTCAGATCCATCATTTATACGGATCTGAATGTAGCAGTATTGTATGCCCATTGGGTCCATTCAAACAGCTCCCTTTTGGTCCCTATATTTAGCTATATTGCTAAAGGTATTGGGACACCCCTCCAAATCATTGGATTCAGGTGTTCCAATCCCCTCCATGGTCACAGGTGTATAAAATCAAGCACCTGGGCATGCAGACTGCTTCTACAAACATTTGTGAAAGAATGGTTCTCTCTCAGGAGCTCATTGAGTTCAAGCGTGGTACCGTGATTGGTTGCCACCCGTGCAAGAAGTCCATCTGTGAAATTTCTTGAAACTAAATATTCCATGGTCAAATGTTAGTGGTATTATAACAAAGTGAAAGCAACTGGGAACAACAGCAACTCAGCCACGAAGTGGTAGGCCACGTAAAATGACAGAGCGGGGTCAGTGCATGCTGAAGTGCACAGTGTGCAGAAGTTACCAACTGTCTGCAGAGTCAATAGTTAAACACCAAACTTCATGTGGCCTTCAGATTAGCACAACAGTAGTGCGTAGAGAGCTTCATGGAATGGGTTTCCATGGCTGAGCAGCTGCTTCCAAGCCTTACATCACCAAGTACAATGCAAAGTGTCAGATGCAGTGGTGTAAAGCGTGCCACCAGTGGACTCTAGAACAGCGGAGACGTGTTCTCTGGAGTGGCAAATCACACTTCTCTGTCTGACAATCCGATGGACATATCTAGGTTTGGCGGTTGCCAGGAGAACGGTACTTGCCAGACTGCATTGCGCCAATTGTAAAGTTTGGTGGAATGGGGATTATGGTGTGGGGTTGTTTTTCAGGGGTTGGGCTTGGTCCCCTAGTTCCAGTAAAGGGAACTCTTAAGGCGTCGGCATACCAAGACATTTTGGACAATTTCATGCTCCCAACTTTGTAGGAACAGTTTGGGGATGGCCCCTTCCTGTTCCAACATGACTGTGCACCAGTGCACAAAGCAAGGGCCATAAAGACATGGATGAGCGAGTTTGGGGTGGAGGAACTTGACTGGCCTGCACGGTGTCCTGCCCTCAATCCAATAGACCACCTTTGGGATGAATTATTATTATTATACAGGATTTATATAGTGCCAACAGTTTGCTCAGCGCTTTACAATATAACGGGAGACAATACAGCAACAATACAGTTCAATACAAGAGGGATAGGAGGGCCCTACTCCTTGGAGCTTACAATCTAGGATTAGAGCAGAGAATGTGAGCCAGGCCTTCTTGTCCGACATCAGTGCCTGACCTCACTAATGTGCTTCTGGAAGAAAGACCAAACATTCCCATAAACACACTCCTAAACATTGTGGACAGCCTTCCCAGAAGAGTTGAAGCTGCAGAGGGTGCGTCAACTCAATACTGAACCCTACGGACTAAGACTGGGATGCCATTAATCACATCCCCCTCGCCCTATAGCAGATATACTGCTACAGGGCGACAGGGGTGCGCAAAAGAATGATAGTGTGTGTATTTGATGTGATACCGCGGCTGTCAATCACTGGGTCCCGGCCGGTGATTACCAAGGAACTCCGACTGGGAGGAGGGCTGCTTTGTTTACTAACAGTCCTCTTCCCTGTCAGCTCAGGCACACTGCCATTCAGAGCAGTGTCCTAACAGTGAAGCACCAACACCCTGCCCCCTAGTAAAACACTCCCAGCACACAGTTAACCCTTTGATTTCCCCTCATGTTAACCCCTTCCTGCCCAGTGCCATTAGTAGTGTCAGTGCTCCTTTTTTTTTTTTTTTTTACTGGACATGTTTAATAGCAAAAAATCAAAAATATTGTTTTTTGTTTTCTCAAAATTGTCGGTCTTTTTATTTTTATAGCACAAAAAATAAAAACCCGCACAAGCGATCAAATACCATCGTAAGAAAGCTCAATTAGTGGGAAAAAGGACATAAATTTAATTTGGGTGTAGCGTTGCATGGATGCGCAATTGTCAGTTAAAGTAATGTAGCGCCGTAACGCAAAAAATGGCCTGGTAAGGAAGGGGAGTTAATCCTCAGGAGGGCAAGTGGTTAAAGTTCATGTGCGTGTAAAGGCAGGCGTCCCAATACTTTTGGCAATATACACCGTGTTCCAAATTATTATGCAAATGATATTTTTCTCATTTACCTAAATAATTGATGTAAATAACAGTCAGCATAATTCTCATGTTATCAACTATTAAGAGTACAATTCAAATTTAATTGAACAAACCTCCTAATGATAACAGTATTTTTTTTAAACATAAAACACTTACAATACACGGCTCCAAATTATTACGCACAGTAAGTTTCAAAAAACTTTATAGGTTGTAAAGAACTGAAAATTGTCATTTGTTGTGTTTGCAGCATATTTACTGAAATCAAAAGCTATTTCAATCAAATTTTTAACAACATTTTAACTTTTTAAACATTGTAACATAGGACCCCTTATTTGATAGCAGCTTCACAAGTCTTGCATCCATTGAACTTATGAGTTTTTCGACAGTTTCTGCTTGAATTTGTTTGCAAGATGTCAGAATAGCCTCCCAGAGCTGCTGTTTAGATGTAAACTGCCTCCCACCCTCATAGATCTTTTGCTTGAGGATGCTCCAAAGGTTCTCAATAGGATTGAGGTCAGGGGAGGATGGAGGCCACACCATGACTTTCTCTCCTTTTATCTCCATAGCAGCCATTGATGCAGAGGTATTCTTTGCAGCATGAGATGGTGCATTGTCATGCATGAAGATGATTTTATTACAGAAAGCATAGTTCTTCCTTCTGTACCAGGGAAGAAAGTGGTCAGTCATAAACTCCACATACTTTGCAGAGGTCATCTTTACACCTTTGGGGCCCCTAAAGGGGCCAACCAGCTCTGTTCCCATGATTCCGGCTCAAAACATTACTCCACCACCGCCTTGCTGACATCGCAGCCTTGTTGGAACAGGGTGGCCGTCCACCAACCATCCACTACTCTATCCATCTGGACCATCCAGGGTTGCACGGCACTCATTAGTGAACAGGACTGTTTGAAAATTAGTCTTCATGTATTTTTCTGCTCAATGCAGCCGTTTCTGCTTGTGAGCATTGGTTAGTGGTGGCCAAATAGAAGGTTTATGCACAGTTGCAAGACTCTGGAGGACTCTACACCTTGATGTCCGTGGGACTCCAGAGGCACCAGCAACTTCAAATATCTGTTTGCTGCTATGTAATGGTATTTTAGCAGCTGCTCTCTTGATCCGATGCATGGATCTGGCAGAAATCTTCCTCAATGTGCCTTTATCTGCACGAACCCGTCTGTGCTCTGAATCAGCCACAAATCTCTTAATAGTGCGATGATCACGCTTACGTTTTTGTGAAATATCTAATGTTTTCATACCTTGTCCAAGGCATTGAACTATTTCACTCTTTTCGGCAGCAGAGAGATCCTTTTTCTTCCCCATATTGCTTGAAAATGGTGCTCTGCTTAATAATGTGGACCACCCTCCTTTAGTAGTTTTTCCTTAAATTGGGCTCACAGGCCAATCTATCACAGGTGTCCGAGATTGTTTTCAGTGATCAAAAGAGCCCTGACACACAATGCCATCCAAGGGGTAAAGTAAAAACAAAATATTTTAATCTTTGTGATACTTAAATAGAATTTGCATAATAATTTGGAACAGGGTGTAGTGTATATGATCCAAAAAAAAAAAATATTTGTGAGTTGGGTGGGGCCCCCTGCAAAGGTAGTCTTTTTTGTATTTCCTGGAGTTTGACTTTAAGGCCTCATTCACACCAAAACTGATGGAAGAACCACACAGATTTCACTTGCAGAGACACAAGTTTCAGTGAGTTTTATACGCATTGCAGATTCCTGCACAGAAAAAATCTGCACATGATACCAGAGTTGTGGTGTGAACAGAGCACATAGAGAACAATTTGCTTTTCTTTGTGCCCTTGCAGAATGTGTGCAGAAAAACTCATGTCTCTGCACACTGGTGTGAAGAAGGCCTAGATCACGGGTGTCCAAACTATGGCCCTCCAGCTGTTGAAGTACTACAAGTCATATGATGCCCCTGGGAGTCTTGCTGTGGCTGTCAGTCTTGCAAGGCCTCATGGGACTTGCAGTTTCCAAACACCTGGAGGGCCATAGTTTGGAGACCCCTGGTCTAGCGGATCGGCCCCGATTGCATTTCATTAACTCTGCCTCCTGTACCACAAGACTTTTTTTTTTTTTCTCTATATCACACTGCAGGTGTTAAGTATTGACATTCATTTTGTATTAAGACTTGTCATCATCAGCTGTGCTTTTTAACTTTATTGATCATCATGCCCTGAGCGGTGCTCAAGTTAATGTTTCTTACAAACCAGTCAGATCCCTTAGCAATGTAGTCTGTCTCTCCTTTCTTAATAGTCTTGTAAGCTGCTTTTTTTTCCCCTTAATGCTGTGGGTTTGGCAGAAACGCCTTTGAAGCATGCCTCATCCTTACATTAGATCTAGCTATTTCGTAGAATTAGCAAACCTAGTCATCACTTTGCAGCTGTTTTGTACACAGTTTCATTTTTACATTTTTGAAGCACAGTGCCTTGTGCAACATGCGGTCTAACAAATGTATACACTGGGGAATGCTGAATATTTGAATTTTAAATCTCTCCAAGTAGGTGACAGGTTGCTTTGAGCTGCATGGGAAAGAATTGGTTCACTTTAATAGAACGCTGTAGTCATTGAATATTCACCAAATAAACACAGGTCACCTATATGCAGTATGGCAGACCACCCTACTTCCTGAAGTGAACCCGTGGGATTGCTTTAAAGCAGGGGTCTCTAAACTTTCTAAGCATAGGGCCAGTCTACTGTCCTTCAGACTTTAGGGGGACTGGACTTTGGCCAGTGAAAGTAGAAAATGCCCCAGCATCAGTGGGAGTAAACAATTCCTCAGACTTGGTGGTCAGTAGGGGCATGTGGTTAGGAGGAAGAGGAATAATGCCCCATCATTGGTATTGGTGGGAGGAATCGTACCCTATCATTGGTGTCAGTGGAAGAAATTGTGCCGTATAATTGGTGTCATTGGGAAGAATATAGTGCCCCATTGTTGGTGTTAGTGGGAGGAATTATGCACCACTACTGGTATCCGCGCAATGAATGGTGCTTCAACCTTGTTGACAGGAAGGAATAATGCTTTATCAGTGGGTGAAATAGTGACCCGAAGGCAAGATAAAGACAAACAAAGGGCCACATTTTGGAGACCACTGCTTTAAAGCATCACTCCAGTCACAAACTCACCCACCCCCAAAGGAAAGGTAAGTATTTGCAAGGGAGTGGTGGGGAATATAGCAAACCTGTTTGGCACAAGTTTAGAAGACCAGTTAAGACTGGGTTTATGCAAAAATCTGAATATTCAGGTTTACAGATAAAATAATGTATACTTTGTCTTATTTTTATTCATTATTTTTAAGCCTAAGGTTCCTTGCGCACAGGGCCATCTAGGTGCAGCGTGTCCCTCATGGTGGTTTAGTATACTTGAGGGGGACAGTTGCAGGCTGTGAATAGACAGGGCTGAATGTTGAGTGGTACTTACATTTTGAATCCTGTGCCTTCAGGAACAAAGGTCCAGAATACAGATCTTTTGTGTTCCTGATCTCTGTCCTTGAACACATAGGGTCCTAAATGCAGTACAGAGATCAGCCCTCCATTGACCCTGATCAGCCCTCCATTGACCCTGACAAGCGGTCGGTCTAGCAGTATACTATATGCCCAGGAGGGACAGGCACAGTGTTCAGAGGGGACACACTGGGGTAGGTTAAGGCCTCTTTCACATGGGCGTTCTGTATGTCCATTTTTCAACTGTCCGTTTATGGATGAAAAATGGACACCAATGTATTTCTATGGATTAGCGGATGTAAATGATGTTCATCTGTTTACATCCGTTAATGTCTGTATCCGTTAATATCTGTTTTTTTTTCAACTGAAGAAAACCCTATTTTTCTTCCGTTAAAAAAAAACCCAGAACGGACAAAAAACAGATGAAAATGGATGTAAACTGATCCGTTTTTGCTTGGGGGGGAAAAAAAGTGACTAAACTGATGAGAAAAAACGGAACGCCCATGTGAAAGATTCTGGTGCAGCTGTGCATAGTAACTAATCAGCTTCTAAGTTTGACTCTGCATTCACACATAATTGATTTGTAGCTTGATGCTTCAAAAAAGCTCAAACCTAAAAAAAAAAATAAATAAATAAATAAATAAATCAGTTTTCTATGGTGTCTGTTTACACGACAGGCACCATAGAGAACAATTGATTTTTTAAGTTTGAGTGTTTTTGGAGCTTCAAGCTTCAAATCGCTCAAGTGTGAATGCAGCCTTATTGCCAAAGCTTAATTGAACAAGCTGAAGCTAGAAGCTGATTGGTTATTATACACAGCTGCACCAGATTCTATGTGAACCAGTTTTAGTAAATCTCCCCCACTGCACCTGAACAGCCCCACGTGCAAGGAGCCTAATGCCCCGTACACACTATAATGCAGGCCATAGATGGGGAGAAAAACGGCAGATTTTTCTTTTAAAAAACGAAAATTCGGTCGTTCAAGCAGCCAACGTTACCATCAATGGTAAAAATATCGGCCGATTTTCATCCCTTCTACAGCTGGCAAAAAGTGTCCCTGCAGAGAGCTCCGCTATTTCTGACAGTTCCTTCACATTTACAGCGGTTGAAACATTGTATCTATTTGTTTCCATTTAGGATACAGATGTTTTTATTCGGAAACAAATAGATACATTGTTGCAACCGCTGTAAATGTCAAAGAACTGTCAGAAAAAGCGGAGCTCTCTGCAGAGACACTTTTTGCTGGACTGGAATTCTTCTTTTCATCCTACTTCTTCTTCTTCTTCATCCTCATCCTCTTCTTCTTCTTCATCATCCTCATCCTCTTCTTCTTCATCATCATCCTCATCCTCTTCTTCATCCTCATCCTCTTCTTCTTCATCCTCATCTTCTTCTTCATCCTCCTTCTTCGTCCTCTTCCTCTTCTTCTTCATCCTCTTCCTCTTCATCCTCTTCCTCTTCCTCTTCATCCTCTTCCTCTTCTTCTTCATCCTCTTCCTCTTCTTCTTCATCCTCTTCCTCTTCTTCTTCATCCTCTTCCTCTTCTTCTTCATCCTCTTCTTCTTCTTGCAGGTCACTGCTCATGCGCAGATTTTTTTCCAACTTTACAGAAAAAAAAAAACGGCCAAAATACCGAAAAACGGCCGACCAAATAGCCCACTAACGATCCGAAAATCGGCCGATTTTATTTTCAGCCGATTTTCGACCCATCTATGGCCTGCATAAGAATATTGTATGAAAATTTTCGTACAAGGACCGATCGTTCGATAATTGGATCGTTCGTACACAGCTTTCGAGAGCCAATCACAACAATTTGTGCGACAATATCCGAATTACAAGCGCAAAAATTTTCTCATACGATTTTCGTTTAATTAGTACAGTAGTCATCTGAAAATACAATACATGACGTCACTTTCAAAATTCTTTGCTTTCATAGGAGAATTTTCATATCTTCAATACCCTTTTCGATTTCGATATGAGATTAGCAGGGGACAAAAACGGGCGATTGTTTGTCCTATATTCTCATCATGTGTCCGAAGCTTAACACTTCACTTTAGCTTATGTTGGGGGTTCAGAGGTTGCCTGAATTCTCACAGCTGCTGTCCAGTCTACTTATACCTAGTACAAACCAGGGTGGATAAAAATCAATGATTTTTTTAAAAAAATAAAAATAATCGGATTTTTTATTTAAATCTGTTTTTTTTTAAATAAAATGCTTTTTGAGGAAAATATATTACCAACCAAAGGTTTTTCCATCATGAAATAAAGATTAGTTTTTTAATTATGTAGAATAAGGCTGTATATGTTTAATTTTTTTGGTAAATAAATTCCATTAATCCATTCACAATGTCATGCTCTTCCAGAGGTTTTTGTAAGATTATTGGGCAGTTTCTCTGCCTACAAGATATTATCACAGATGATTGGTTTACTCTTGCAGTTCTCAAAACTGAATTTGACTCAGCGGAGATCAGATGCCTCTTCTTCACAGCAAAAATGTTATAACATGAACAGAGTTAAGAAAAAGACATTAATCCTAACTTCTACAAACCTATGAATACAGAATCAACCCCTTCAGTGCTAAGTTTCAAGAAGTTCAGTGAATAGAATAGAAACAATATTTTTCTGATTGTTTGGAGTGGAATAGATCTGCACAAGAAGAAAATGAAACTAAGTGTGAGGAGGAAGGGGCTGACAGTCTGTTTCTTAAAATATATATATTTTCTTTAGCCAAATTAGTTAACAAACATGGATGTTTGTTTAAGCAAATAACATATGCTGGAATGTTATTGTTTCAGTTGAATAAATCTATTTAAATTGTTATTATTAAGGTAATGATTATTTTTCTCCTTCCTAAGTACAACAGAAAAGTTGTCGAAATATGAATGATTAACCTATTAAACTGGGGATAAAAAAAACTAATATTAAAAGTTGTTATTCTAAAAATCTTCATCTACTTGCATATTAAAGTTATACCAGCAAGAATTAGTCTATGTAGAAAACTAGGATTTAAATCAAGCCTTACTGACTAGTGATTTAAATCGTGATTTAAATCAGTTTGATTTAAATCAAATCCACTCTGGTACAAACAATGAGAAAATCTGATTGGGGGGGGGGGGTGCATTTGGAGCGATTTTCCAGTAATCTATTCCTTTTAGTACACAGCTTTCAATTGCAGATTATAACAGTTCATTTGAAATTATCCAAAGGGAGAGGCACAAAATGTTTTCTTGTAAGATTACAAAACGAATGGGTTTTCATTTAATCTGTATAGTATTTCTCTGTAAAAATTGATTGACAAAGACTGCGCATGCTCGGAAACATGAAGACAACCCACAAGGAAACAGGGCAATGAAACCGGTGTTCATCTGCAGTGAAAATGCCCCTAAACATGAAAAAAAAACTAATTTGTTTCCAGGTCGTGAGGCGAACAAATCTACGTACAGAGACCAATATACCGCAACACTCTGGGTAAAGCCGAAAGTGTGGGGGTTACATGTACGTAACATACCTTCAGATTACACGCTGGTACATTGCTACTCACACGGGAAGTTGTACTGGGTTGTACGAGAATCAATAGTACTCTTGCATTAGATATGAGTAGCATGCTAAAAATGAATGAAAAAAACGATAATTAATCCAATATTCTCATGGTGTGTACTAGGCATAACATACTGGGGTTTATGTAATAAAGCTGGTTCACTCAGAATCTGCTGCACGTCTGCATGGAAACCAATCGGCTTCCAGGTTTTATTGCTAAAGCTTAATTGAACAAGCTGAGGTTAGAAGCTGATTGGCTACCATGCACTGGTGCACCAGATTCTGAGTAAACCAGATTTAGTAAACAAAATTAAGCAAAAATTATTTTTTTTTCTGAAGTCCCCAGCAGTGCACTGATCTTCCCAGTGAATGGCTGCTCAGAGCACTTAAAAGTCTTAGCCATTGAAGGCAGGCTGTGTTTCCAGCACAGCCAGAAAACTAACCACATTGGGATGGATGTGCTCTCATGCCTAGCTTGGCCAGTTTGAAATAGGAAAGCAGGACTAACAGGAACACCAGGTATTTAACACATATGAAGAAATAAGAGCAGAACTGAATACTTTTTAACACACGTACATGGTACAACAGACACATGTCAGGAATATGAAATTTTGGTGTAGCAGATTTTTTTTAAACCCCAAACCAAAATGTACTCTGTTGCAGCTTTCCAATGTAGTGGCTGCATCAGTTTTCTAGGCTTTTTCACCTGGTGATTTGGCCAGTAACACGCCTCCTGTAGTGCCTCCACTCTAAATGTGCCCCTGTGCTCTTTCGTCCAGACAGCAACATTGTTAGTCTGGGGGGAGGGGAGTATTAGATGTATTAGCAGATTTAGATACACTAACAAATTGAAGCTGAACTTCAGATAACCCTTTTATAAGCAGTTTTCATCCTTTTGGGAAAAAGGTTTACATAAACGTTGATCATTGTAAGCTCCCCTGTCAGTGGTAAATGGTTTGACCCAACCCTGTAGCTGCTACATCTGCAGGACAGCTTGTTCTGTTGAACAACAACAGACTTACTGGCCAGATCAGCAGGTAAAAATAAAGGAAAGAGAAACTAAAAAAAGACTTATCAATTCTAAGAAATAGTAAGCTGCAGTATGTTTTGATTTTGGGTTTAATACCGCTTAAACAAAAGGTCTGCTTTAAAAAGTCTGTATTTTAAATCAATAGAAACCTGTTTTGCTTGTAAACTACATTATGTGAACTATTTAACTTAGTTGATATTTGTTTTTATCCAGGATATCAAGCCAATGCGGGACCAAATAGTCAGAGTAAAGAGATATGAGAAGGTACCTCTTATTCTGGTTGGTAACAAGGTTGACCTGGAGTCTGAGCGAGAAGTCATGTCTACAGAAGGCCGCTCTCTAGCTCAGGAATGGGGCTGCCCTTTTATGGAGACCTCTGCCAAGAGCAAGACTATGGTGGATGAACTGTTTGCGGAGATCGTCAGGCAAATGAACTATGCATCTCTGCCTGAGAAGCAGGATCAGTGTTGTACAACATGCACTGTTCAGTGAGACACTCAGAGGGACCTCAAACGTGGCCATAACGAGCAGGTTGGTGTCAAGCCTGTAATATCCAGTTTTTTTTTTATGGTTTTAGGTTTTAAACTGAGCAGCAGAAAACAGATTTCTCTCTACTCTGTTTGAAACTGCTGGCTTCTGCTGTACAGATGGGGAGTGATTAATAAGGAATGGGAGTGTCTGCTGGATGAGGTCCACCCTTTAAAGTGAATGCAAACCTTTGTTATTTTAATGGTAAAAAACATGTCATACTTGCCTGCACTGTGCAATGGTTTTCCACAGAGTAGGCCAGATCCTTCTTTTCTCAGGTTCCTCGCCAGTGCTCCTGGCTCCTCTCCCTGCCAAATGCACACCACAGGAAGCTGCTTTCTATGGTGGTCACTCGTACGGGCTCGCTCCTGAGCTGGGCTGTTTACATCTATCCAAACACACAGCATGCCTCATCCTAGCTCTCTGCTCACAGGTTTTTTTACTGACAGGGCTAATCGCTTCCACTGCTCTCGGCCAAGCCTATTAGAGCCTGGAGAAGAGCTGCTGCTGACATGCACAATGCTGGACTGAGATCAGGTTCAGAAAACCGTTGTTCTTAAACAGGAATTCAGGATTAGGTTAACTTTTCAGTCCTGTTCACACAGGAGGCAACACTTCTTTGCAGCTTCCTGAACGCCTACCAATGCTCTTCATTGAGTTTAAAATTAGGAGTGGATAGAGCTGTAAAATGCATGTTATAGTTGCCTTGCTTGACAAGACTTAAAATTATGTGTAATGCATATTAAAAGGCTAAGTTCACCCTCCCCCCCCCCCCCCCCCTCCTAAATTCTAGCTCCCCTATGTACCAATATACTATCAATGTACCTCTGTTGCAGAAAAATAAAATCTTTCTTTGATATTGAGACTAAGGCCTTACCTAAGCCCTTGCTGAATTTCTTAGAAAGCTTCATCACTTGCTGATATGTAGATTTCGGGCCGGTTCACACTATTGAAATGCAGGTGCGTCTTTGAATCATTCCAGTTCATTTTTCCTCCTCTTTTTCTTCAATTCAGATAGGGACATGTGCGTTCCAGTGCATTTTTTATTTTGGTGTGTTTTTACCACATTCCAATATAGTTCTGTGCAGAAAAATGCAGCATGTTCTTTTTGTGTTTTTTTTTTTTTTTTTTTTTTGGTTTTTTTTCTGCAACTGGAAAGCACTGGAACTGCAAGCACTGATGTGAACTATGACCTTGACAACCATAGAACCTACTTTCTTTGCGTTTTTGGATGCAGACAAAAAGCAACTGAAACGCATGTAGTGTGAACTGGTCCTAACTCTAGGTTCACACCTAAGCGGTTTCCGCACCGTTTTGCAAACTATTTTTGATTTCCTATGGGACACGTTTACATCTCCGCGTTTTCACCCAGAGTATTTTTGGAAAGGGTCAGGGACTTTTTTTTATAAAAGCAAAATGTTGCGTTTTTGGTTCTATAGACTTCATTGGAAACGCTGCAGAAATGCATGTAGTGTGTTTTTGAAGTGTTTTGCGTTTTAATCTGCCTAGCAACAAGAAAAAAAAAAAAAACGTGCAAAATGCACTGCAGAAACGGATCAAACGCAAACTGCATAGGTGTGAACCTAGCCTGACCCTAGGTTCACACCTAAGCGTTTTCTGCAGCATTTTGCAGAAACGCAATACAGCTCATTTAACATGATTTCCCATGGGACACGTTCACATCTCCGCTTTTCACCCGGTGCGTTTTTTGGAAAGGGTCAGGGACTTTTTTACACAAAAAGTTGCGTTTTTGGTTCTATAGACTTCAATAAAAATGCTGCAGAAAAGCATGTAGTGCGTTTTTTGCTGTGTTTTTAATCTACCTAGTATCAAGAAAAAAAACCTGCAAAACGAGTCAAAAACGTATGTGCAAAAAGCAGTGCTGTAATGGATCAAACGCAAACTGCATAGGTGTGAACCTAGCCTTACCTTTCACACCTAAGCGTTTTCCGCAGTGTTATGCATTTTGCAGAAATGCAGTACAGTCCATTTAACATGATTTCCTATGCGACATTTTCACATCTGTGCATTTTCACCCGGTGCGTTGTTTGGAAAGGGTCAGGGACTTTTTTGAACCCAAAAAGTAGCATTTTTCATTCTATAAACTTCAATGGAAATGTTGCAGAAAAGCATGTATTGCGTTTTTGATGCACTTTGCGTTTTTAAATCTGCCTAGCAGATTTTTTAAAACACAAAACTCATCAAAAACGCAGGTGCAAAACACCATGCAGAAATAGCTCAAATGCAACCTGCATAGGTGCGAACCTAGCCTTATGGCCAGTTGACACTACATGCATTTCAGTTGCTTTTTTTTCTGCATTCAAAATGCACAAAGTAGGTTCTATGGTTGTCAATGTCAAAGTTCACATCAGTGCTTGCAGTTCCAGTGTGTTCCAGTTGCAGAAAAAAGTAGAACAGGCTGCATTTTTTTTCTGCACAGAACTGTACTGGAACGCAGTAAGGCTACGTTCACACTAACGTTGTGTGCAGGCGGCAGAAAGGCATTTGGGAAGCGTTTTATCCGCTTCCCAAATGCCTTCGACAATTCTGCACATAGTGCTGTTCTAACGGGAGCGTTAGCGTCGTGTCAAAACGGACGCCTCTGGTAGAGTCAGGAGGGGTTAAAGCCTCCTATTCTAGTCTATGGTGCGGTTGCGGGGCGTTTGCGGAGCGGTAACATCATTCAAACTTCATTATAGGCGTTTGTGGGGCATTTTTAACGTTCGGTAAACGCCTAGCAACCGCCGCTGAACCGCGCATGTGGCGTTTGCCAAGCGTTAAACGCTCCGCAAACGCCAGACCAACGCTTGCCAAACACTATAGGGGCGTTTGCAAGAGTTTGTAAAACAGTCAAGTGTGAACGAGCCCTCAAACACACTGGTATACACATGTCCCTATATAAATTAAAGGAAAAGAGAGGGGGGAAAAATGAACTGGAATGCTTAAACACACTGAAACGTGTCAAAAATGCATAAAAACCACGCTGGAATGCGTCCAAAACCTGCATGCAGAAACGCATCTGGACTGCGTTTCCATAGTGTGAACCAGCCCTTATGCTGGCCATAGATGAGTCAAAAATAGGCAGATTTTTTGGGCGATTAAAAAAATCGGCCGAATTTCACACCGTTAGTGGGTTAATTGGTCGGCCGTTTTTCGGGGTTTTTGCACATTTCTTTTATCGGGCATGTTGGAAAATTTGCGGCCTATTTTGACAATTGGCCTATTTTACCGGCAATGATGGGCAAATCAGCAGATCGTTTTACTGATTAAAAAATCTGCGCATGAGCCGTGGCCTGCAAAAAGAAGAATTCCAGTCTGCTATTATATTTTATATGAAGAAGTCTTGCAGTTGCAACAAATGTATCCAAATAAAAACCTTGTATTCCAAATAATGTATTACAATGTTTTTATTTGGATACAAATGGATATATTTGTTGCAACTGCAAGACTTTTTCATATAAAATATAATAGCGGACCAGAATTCTTCTTCTTCCTGTCACATTGTATGGTGTGCTCCGCTGTCTCTGCAAGGGACAGAAGTTATGGGGTTAATACCGGTTGGTGGTAACGTAACATTGGTGGAAACATCGGCCGATTGAACGACCAATTTTTTGTTTGTTTTTTTTAAATCGTCTGATGTTCGACCCGTCTATGGCCTGCTTTAGGGCAAAAAAATTGGTAAGATACAGGATTTCATCAGCTGACCTCATAAGCACACACCTATGGCTGCCTTCCCCCATTCCAGCAGATGACTACCCCCCCCATTTCCGCAGGTGCATAGTTTTTCAATGCAATTAATCAGTGATCACCGCTCTCACTAAATACACAGGCATCATATTTTTTTTTTTTTTCTCTTAATTTCATCTTGCATAGAGCGTTCGTTTAGCAGTGTGAAGGAGATAACAGCCTATGTGGATAGAAGTGTAGTATTGAAATCCGTGTGTCCTGGGTTCCTTAAAGCTCGCCATACATTACACAGTCAGATTTGTACAATCTCCTTTTTAGAGTTCTGCCAACTATGTAGTGCAAGGGCCTGTCTGATTGGATACAGAGTGATTGGATAGATGGTGTGTCTTCCTATAATATAGTTTTGGTAAATCTAAAGGAGACTACAGAGATTGCACAATCAGATTTAGTGTATGGCCACCTTTTGTACACCTAAAAATTAACTAGTTGCCCTGTCAGTGCCATTAATTGTTACCGGCACACCAAACACAGAGACGAGCATAAATTTTGCCATGTGAAAAAACAAATGACAACAGCAAAACGCTAAAAAACTTGCAACCCACATCACGCCAAATGTCCCTTTTTGCTTTTTTGCCACGTGTAGCACAGCTCATTGAAATCAACGGGCTGCCCTATGTGTGTCGCGTGGAAAAATGAGCCATAAATGTGCTCCCATTACTCTAGGTGTGAATGGGGCCTGAATGTGGAATCCGTGTGTTTACATAAGAACAATGAGGCACCATTCACATCTGTGTGTTTCCAAACGCATGGAAAACTGCTCAGAAAATGCACACTTTACCATGTGTTTCAGAAACACGCTGCAAATGTGCATTGTGTTTGTGTTGTCATTACATGTGAGGCACCCTAAGCGAGTCAAAATGCACCAAAAACGCGCTTTGCTTCGTTCCAAAAAAAGTGTTGGAGCTTCTCTGGAGCAATTGTTGTGCGTAGGGCAGCCCTTTGAAGTGAATGGGCTGCTCTGTGCGTGACAAGTGGAAACGCTCCAAAATAAACACGTGCAGGAATGTGAGTTTTTGCTGCATGGAGATGTGAACAGGGCCCGACAACTGACTGTCTCCGTCCACTCCCTCCTATGTACTTGTATAAAGATGGCCATACCCTATGCGGTCTACTTGTACAATCTCTGTACAATTTCCTTTAGATTTACCAGAACTGTGTTCAGGTGCGTCCTCCTATTCCAATCCAATTTGTATACGATCAAATAGACCCTTTTAGTATATAGCTTATGAGCGATCTAAAGGAGATTGTACAATCGGGTTGTATAGAAGATGGTATTATAATGAGGGAGGTGTGGTCCAGAGTGGTGAACACACCCCATCACACCTCTTCTGTGATGCAACAAGGAAGTGAATTCTTCTGGGAGATGGCCTACAGGAAGTGAATGCTGAGAAATGATCTACAGGAAGAGATGGAATCTGAAAATGCTTTCAAAAATTCAAATAAACTGACAAGACTTTAAACCTCCTGTGGATGAGGTAAGTGAGAGATGAGCACATTTGGATGGCTGGGCCAGAAATGGCATTGGAAAATGCTTCTATTTATTATGAATTCATTATGAAAAGTGAAATATTGCTTATCTTTTAATGCTGTAGTCCCCGTTAGTACCAGGTAAAAGCAGCATTATATTTATGTATTGGTGTGAACCTAGCCTTAAAGTATAGGCAGATGTAAAAGACTCCTATTTAACCACTTGCCCTCCTTAGGATTTACCCCCCTTCCTGATCAGACCTTTTTTTGCTATTAGGCGATGCACTATTTCAACTGGTAATTGCGCAGTCATGCAATGCTGTACCCAAACGACATTTACATCTATGTTTTTCACACAAACAGAACTTTCGTTTGGTGGTATCTGATCACCTGTGCGCTTTTTATTTTTTGCTCTCTAAACAAAAAAAAAAGACTGACAATTTTGAAAAAAAAAAAAACAAAAAACACTTTTTTACTTTCGGCTATAAAAAATATATATTAAACTCAAAGTTAGTCATAATTTTAGGCCAAAATGTATTCTTCTACGTGTTATTGGTAAAAAAAAAAAAAAAAATCCCAATCAGTGTATATTGATTGCTTTGTGTGAAAGTTATAGTGTCTACAAACTATGGTAAAGATACTGCAATTTACGCAATTTGTTTTGCTATACAGCGCTGCGCTAGTTTAACTGACAATTGCGCGGTCATGTAATACTTTACATAAATGAAACTTACGTCCTTTTTATCACACAAATGGAGCTTTCTTTTGGTGGTATTTTATCACCTGTGCGCTTTATTTTTTGCACTATAAACAAAAAAAGACCAAAAATTTTGAGGAATAAAAAAAACTATTTTCTCATTTTGGTCATAAAAAATATCCAAAAAAACCCAAAATATTTTGTCATAAATTTAGGCAAAATGTATTCTGCTACATGTTTTTGGAAAAAAATCCCAGTAAGTGTATATTGATTTGTGTGAAAGTTATAGCGTCTACAAACTATGGAATACTGGAATTTACACAGCTTTTACTTTCTGACTGCTCATCACATTTCTTGAGATGCTAAAATACCAGGATCGTACAAACGCCCCCAAATGACCCCTTTTTGGAAAGTAGACACCCTAAGCTATCTGCTGAGAGGCATATTGAGTCCATGGAAAATCACAAAAACATAATTTTTTTTTTTTACACAAAATTGTCACTTAAATGATATATTGCTCACACAAGCCATGGGTAAATGTGGAATTTCACCACAAATTACATTCTGCTACTTCTACCGAGTATACACCCCAAGGAATTTAAAAAGAGGTATGGTGAATATTTTGAAGATCTAATTTTTTCTCACAAGGTATTGAAATGTAAAAATAGAAAAGAAAAAATGTTTTTTTGTTTTCTTTCTTCATTTTCCACAAGCTTGTGGCAACAAACGAGATCTGCAAAATACTCGCCATGCTTCTTATCAAATTCCTTGGTGTGTCTACTTTCCAAAAAGTGCTATCCTGGCATTTCAGGGCCTCTGAAACTGTTATAGGTAGTAAGGAAGTGTAATGAGGAAATAAAGCCCTTTAAAAGCCTGAAGGTGCTTATTGGATTTTGGGGTCCTGTACTTGGCTAGACTGCCAAAAAGTCTCTCACATGTGCTACCCCCATACTCGGGAGAAGTAGCAGAATGTATTTTGGGGAGTAATTCCACATATACCCATGGCATGTGTGAGCAATAAATCATTTAAATGACTATTTTTTTTTTTTTTTTTTTTACACAAAAAAGTCATTGTTTAAAAAACTTGTGGTTAAAAATAAAAAATTATTCTGTTGACTCAAAGTGCCTCTCAGCAAATAGTTTGTGGTGTCTATTTTCCAAAAAGTGGTAGTTTTGGAGTTTATGCCACACATCACTCACTCTTCTAACAACCTGAAGACCAAGCCTTTTCTGACACTTTTTGAAAGTGAAAAAAAATCAGTATTTTTTGCTAGACAATTAAACAACCAAACATTTATATATTTTTTTTAAAGCAGAAATCCTAGTGAATAAAAAGGTGGGTGCAGTCATCATCCTGGTATAACCATTCAAAGTCCAGTGATGTACCAGTAGGTTGTGGGTTCTTATTGGGTGTATATGCTATGCTCTTTCTTTCTTGCTTTTTCTTTTTTTTTTTTTCTTTTTTTTTCTCTAATTGTGGATGAAAAATCTCATCCAACAGCACTGCACACACCTACTTATGTTGCTGTCAGAATAAACAAGTCAGTGCTGCAGCTGAATGACATCCTCATTTCTCAAGCAGGCTTTCCCCCCCCTTTCTAAGATGGGTATTTACAAGCCGTTGGGGGAAGCCTCAGCAATTAGGATTGTACAAATGTCTAAATAGTCGCACGCTTGAATACAAATTGTCCTCGTGTAAGTGGTACCCCATATGGAAAAAGGATGACATCAAGTCCCAAACTATCTTGCCACTGCTCCCCATGTAGTCTGGGCATTCTGGGGGCTCCACGTGACTATCTTTTCCCTCGTAAATCCGAAACTTGTATGTATAGCCCATTGCCCTCTCACAGGTCACAGGCTTGCTGGGGAGAAATTGTTTGAATGCAAGGTGGCCAGAAAAATTAATGAGGGGCTCATCAACGCAGATATTTTGCTGGGGAGTATAGACAACTGCAAATTTTTGGTTAAGTTGATTTACGAGGGGCCGAATTTTGTGGAACCAGTCAAATTCAGGGTCATCTCAAGGACGACCGTGTGTTGTTGTTGAAATGCATAAAACACATTATACTCTCATATTTCTGGCTGCAGAGAACACGGGCATATGATGAATCGGGTCTGCGGACCAATACAACCACAATTCATTTCTTTTAGTAATGCCCATGTTGAGGGTTAGACCCCCAAAAAAATGTAAATTCGGAAAACTTAATGGGTTTCCATAGGAATGGTCTTGCAGCAAGGTTTGAATTTGGGTTGGAGGCAATTAAATTGTTGTGCATATAAATTGCTTTGATTCACAATCAATGCATACAGATCTTCTGTGAAAAACAGCTCCAAACAATCAAGGGGAGTATTCAAATTTGCTGTTTCAACTGAATTCCGGATTGGGCAGTGAATGAGGGAAGTACGGGTGCTTCAGAAATGGTGGGCTGCCAGTCGGGATTTGCAAGCACATCCAGACTGATACTAGGGGCTCTACAGGCCTGTGTGCGAATTCTTGGGGGCTGAGGGACACTACTTGTGCTCGCCATCGCACCAGCTTGTACTGCACTTATGGGATTCACCATGTCACCAAGTCATACTGCAGTGCTGGTATGTAAAAGACCAGGATGTACTAGGTGCCACTGTTGTCTATAGGTTCGTATTCTGAGGCTGATTGTGTCAGTGAGCCTTACGCTTCGCTCTCATCTGAAATGCTCAGAATCCTGTAGGCCTCTTCACTAGAGTACCTTTCCATTGACATTTTGGACATTAAATTTATAGGTACCTAGTGTGACTCACAGCGAAAAAGAGCACCTGGCTGTCAGGGACTGCTTTGACCACTACAAAAAAAATTTACCGGCAAGTGCTAACAGAGATCAGGCCTGATTCTGCGAACACTCCGGTTTTCTGTGCAATGTATCAAGTGACAGTGACCTACTGACACTGTACTTGCTGGGGGAGAAGGGGGGGGGGTAAGCGTAGGGGCTGAACGCAGATGCCGGGGCTGATCCCTCTAATGCTGCGTTTTGGGGGACACAATAATGTGAACGCTGGTATAGTGCTGATCTGATCAAAGATATTGATTCGTTCAGACACTATACTAGCCATGGAGGTTTATTGTGTGAGTGCTTTCCTGGCAATCAAGGGGTTAAATGTGATTACTGTTGTACTGACGGGCAATCTGACGCTATCTGGGAGGGCCGTGAAAACCGTGGGAGCGCAAATCGCATATATACGTGATTTTGTGCACCCGTGCCACCCTGTAGTAGTATTTCTGGGTGGCGTGGAAGCGGTTAAACATGTCCAGTAAAAAATTTTTTAAATCAAATTGCATCATAAATTTAGGCCAAATATGCATTCTGCGATATGTCTTTGCTGAAAAAAAAAAAACCGAATGCGTGTAAATGTTTTTAATTTTTTGTATTTTTCTTCTAACTAATCATGGCAGCGTTCAGCGACTTATAGCGAAACTGCGGCGGGCATTCTGACACTGGGGGGAACTGGCTTGGTGTTACTGACATCGCTGTATTCGTGTCACAGGGGATCAGTGCTTAACCCCTTGGTGCTGGCGCCTCCCAGCCCTTTAAGGGTTTCAGAAGCTGGGGGGTGGGGTTTAGGGTCATGTGACACGCCGTCACATGATCAGGAAAGGTCCCGATCGAAAGAGGAGATCGTGACCTTTCCATGAGTACCGGAATTGTGCTGGTAGCGTGCAGGGCGCACGCTCTCAGCACATATGTTCTTTTTTAATAGATGTGCGTTCGGCCGGCATACAGAGGTTGAGAAAAAAAACCCACAGACAGTGTACTATTGGCACTGGATGGGAAGGGGTTAACATGAGGGGCGATCAAAATGTTAACTTTGTGCTTGGAGTGTTTTACTATCGAGCGGGGGGGGGGGGGGGGGGGGCCTGTGCACAGCCATCCAGTGTGCCGGAACCGACAGAGAGGAAGACTGTTGGTAAACAAAGCAGCCCTCCTCCCCGTCTGTAATCACCGGCTGGGACTCGGTGATTGACAGCCGCGGCCACAAATGGTGGCGCGGGTAGGAAGCCTGCTCCCCCTACTTGTAAATGCAAAATCACGTGTGTGTATATGATTCTGCGCACCCGTGCCACCCTGTAGCAGTATTTCTGCTATGGGGCGGTCAGGAAGCGATTAATCAAGTTATTTAGTAACAGAAATACGGTACATTTTCTCCACTCCTCTTCTAGAACAGCACACCTGAGAGATGAGGCTCCTCCCTACAGGAAACTCAATCAATTGCCAGATGGTAAAAGCCCCCACCCTTCCTCTAGTCCCTCAATTTTGATTGTGTTTCTCCCTAGAGATTCAGAGGAACGATTGTTTTGTGTAAATGGGGAGGGTCAGACAGTATCCCTATGAGGCAGGTCTAGGGACGCCAAGGAGGGTTGAATTAACCTGCATGCCAAGTGCCTTTCCCAGGTCACCATATATAGTGCAGCAGCCCAGCTACAAAGGAGGTGAACGACCGCTATTGTACACCTCATGTTCAGCAGCCCTGGTCTCCTCCTGTCCTCTCTAACATGCAGCAAACTCCAGAAGGTCTGAACACTGGGACTTACAAAGATATGGAAAACCTTTTGTACATGGGGTAAGAAGAGACCGTTTACTTCTAGCTCTACCTCTAGTCCAGTAGTCCTGGCATTTCTCCAGGAAGATGTTGAAGGGTGTGGCAGTTAACACTCTTCGAGTGCAAGCAGCAGTGCTTTCAGATTTTCCGGACTGGTATTGTGGCCCCCACAGGGCAGATTCAGCTCCACTTTTAAGGCCCATTTAACTGTTAAAACTGTTGTATTTTATTAATGTACAAGTGTTATGAGGTCCATTAACCACTTGCCCTCCTGAGGGTTTACCACCCCCCCCTTCCTGACCAGATAATTTTTTGCATTGCAGCTCTGTGTTACTTTAACTGACAATTACGCGGTCATGCAACGCTGCACCCAAATGAAATTTACGTCCTTTTTTCCCCCAAAAAAATAGCTTTCTTTCTATGGTATTTGATCGTGTGTTTTTTTATTTTTTGCGCTATGAAAAAAAAGACTGACAATTTTTGAAAAAAAAAACAATATTTTTTACTTTTTGCTATTAAACATGTCCAGTAAAAAAATCAAATTTTATCATAAATTCAGGCCAAAATATATTCTGCTACATGTCTTTGCTAAAAAACAAACCCAATATGTAAATTAATTGGTTGACGTGAAAGTTATAGCATTTACAAATGGCGGTATAGATAATGAAAATTTATTTTTTACTAGTAATGGCGGCGATCAGCGACTTATAGCAGGACTGCGGTGGGGGAACTGACTTGGTGTAACTGACATCCCCAGTGACACCAATACAGCGATCAGTGCTGAAGAAAAAGCACTGACATTGTACGAATGGCACTGGGCAGGAAGGGGTTAACATGATGGGCGATCTAAGGGTTAACTGTGTGCTGTTTCACTGTAAGCTGTGTCCGTGTGCTTCACTGTAATCACACTGCTTTGCATGGCTGTCCTGTGCACAGCCATCCAAAGCAGTGTGCACAAGCTGACAGGGAGAAGAACTGTTTTGTTTACAAACAGTTCTCCTCCCCATTGGAGATGCTCGCCAATCACTGGGCGCTGGCAAGTAATCACCAGCTGGGGACACAGTGATTGACAGCCGCGGCCGTAAATGGCGGCGCGGGTAGGGCCCCCTACCTGTAAATGCAAAAGTGTGTGTGTGTGTGTGTGTGTGTCCGTGCCGCCCTGTAGCAGTATATCTGCTATAGGGCGGTTAAAGTGGACTGTTGTGGTGACAACTGTCTATAATGGGGTAACCTCTCACTTTTGGGAAAGGTGCAATTTTTTGTTTACGCGAACACCAGCATGTACCCAAGTACAGCCATGCACAGCTGTTCATGTCTGTTAGCCTGCATGCAGCACCTGGATTTTTTGGGCAGGGGAAATACTGTAGTGTACATTGCACTGGTCAACATCTGATCCCACAGAAGCTGGAGGCTGATGGTAATAGAAGACATTACATTTTAACTAAATGTTTACCAGTATTGTGCACTCTATTTAAGATGATTATATCCATGCTAAAAAGCTTTAGCCTTTAGTACTGCTTTACTATAAAAGATTGGTAACCCCCCCCCCCCCTTTCATCCTTCATATAGCTTCATGTCTGACTCCAGTTATAATACC
The DNA here is from genome assembly GCF_062004578.1 of Staurois parvus. Lineage (NCBI taxonomy): Eukaryota > Metazoa > Chordata > Amphibia > Anura > Ranidae > Staurois > Staurois parvus. Next base: position 2,825,295 of record NW_028318841.1, read on the forward strand.
CTGTATATCCTACTTCTGGGTACATTTAATAATAAATTATATACAGTTGTGTTCAAAATAATAGCAGTGTGTTTGAAAAAAGTGAATAAAGCTCAAAATCCTGCTAATAGCTTTTATTTTATTTCCATACACACAAATGCATTGGGAACACTACACATTCTATTCCAAATCAAAACATGAAGAAAAATAGATAAAATTTGTGTTGTTCCTCTAAAAAAAAATTGAAGAAAAGTGAATATTAGACTGTTCAAAAAAAAAAGCAGTGTTTGTATTCTTCTTTACAAACTCAAACATTCACTATATAAACTGAAAAATGTTTGAAGATTTTGCTTTCCTTTGAATCACTTAATGAATATTTAGTTGTATAAGCACTGTTTCTGAGAACTGCTGTACATCTGTGTTGCATGGAGTCAACCAACTTCTGGCACCTGTGAACAGGTATTCCAGCCCAGGATGATTGGACTACATTCCACAGTTCTCTATTTCTTGGTTTTGCCTCAGAAACTGCATTTGTGATGTCACCCCACAAGTTTTCTATTGGATTAAGATCCGGGGATTGGGCTGGCCACTCCATAACATCAATCTTGTTGGTCTGGAACCAAGATGTTGCACGTCTACTGGTGTGTTTGGGGTCGTTGTCTTGTTGGAACACCCATTTCAAGGGCATTTCCTCTTCAGTATAAGGCAGCATGACCTCTTCAAGTATTCTGATGTATTCAAACTGATCCATGATCCCTGGTATGCAATAAATAGGCCCAACACCATAGTATGAGAAACATCCCCATATCATGATGCTTGCACAACCATGCTTCACTGTCTTCACAGTGTACTGTGGCTTGAATTCAGTGTTTGGGGGTCGTCTGACAAACTGTCTCCGGCCACTAGACCCAAAAAGAACAATCTTACTTTCATCAGTCCACAAAATGTTGCACCATTTCTCTTTAGGCCAGTCAATGTGCTCTTTGGCAAATTGTAACCTCTTCAGCACATGTCTTTTTTTCAACAGTGGGACTTTGCGGGGGCTTCTTGCAGATAGCTTGGCTTCACATAGGTGTCTTCTAATTGTAACAGTCCTCACAGGGAACTTTAGACCTTCTTTGATCTTCCTGGAGCTGATTGTTTGCTGAGTCCTTGCCATTTTGGCTATTCTTCTATTCGAATGGTAGTTTTTTGCTTTCTTCCACGTCTTTCAGGTTTTGGTTGCCATTTTAAAGCATTTGCAATCATTTTTAGCTGAGCAGCCTATCGTTTTCTGCACTTCTTTATATGTTTTTTCCCTCTCCAATCAACATTTTAATCAAGGTACGCTGTTCTTCTGAACAATGTCTGGAACGACCCATTTTCCTCAGAATTTCAGAGAGAAATGCACTGTAACCAGCATGTACAACATTTGCTGCCTTCCTTCCTTAAATAAGGGCAATTATTGCCACCTATTTGTCAAAGAATGAATGACTTCACTAATAGAACTCCGCACTGTTATTATTTTGAACATGCCCCTTTCAATTAGTGATTCAGTTACACAGAATCAGCAGCATGCATGTCATGATTGTTGGGTCTGTTGGATTTCTATTACTCTACTACACCTGCTAGTAAATTATTTGCCATGTAGAAATATCATTTCTACCAAAAACAGTGATTGGACCTTTTCTGCTCCCAATGGCCACAGTCTGGCCCCCTTAAAGTATGAAGGACAGTAAACTGGTCTAGAAAGTTTGGAGACCTCTGCCCTAGAGAATAAAATGGCTGACATTGCAATTTTTTATATCACAAGGCATTTTTTTAAATAATAATTTCAGAACTTTTTCCACTTTTTAATGTGACCTATAAACTGAACAACTCAATTGAAAATCAAACTAAAACCGTTTAGGGGGGGAAGTAAACGTAAAAAAAACCTAAAATACTGTGGTTGCATAAGTGTGCACACCCTCTTATAATTGGGGATATAGCTGTGTTCAGAATTAAGCAATTACATTCAAAATCATGTTAAATAGGAGTCAGTACACACCTGCCATCATTTTAAAGTGTCTCTGGTTAACCCCAAATAAAGTTCAGCTGTTCTAGTAGGTCTTTCCTGACATTTTCTTAGTCACATCTACAACAAAAGCCATGGTCCACAGTGAGCTTCCAAAGCTTAAGAGGGATCTCATTGTTAAAAGGCATCCGTCAGGAGAAGGGTACAAAAGACTTTCCAAGGCATTAGATACACCATGGAACACAGAGTGGCAAGATGGAAACTTTTTTTCTTACGAAGAAAAACATCCAAGCCCAGCTAAATTTTGCAAAACACATCTGAAGTTTCCCAGAGGCATGTGGGAAAATGTGTTATGGTCTGGAGAAACCAAGGTTGAACTTTCAGGCCATAATTCCAAAAGATATGTTTGGTTCAAAAACAACACTGCACATCACCAAAAGAACACATGGTGGTGGCAGCATCATGCTTTGGGGCTGTTTTTCTTCAGCTGGAACTGGGGCCTTAGTCAAGGTAGAGGGAATTATGAACAGTTCCAAATACCAGTCAATATTGGCACAAAACCTTCAGGCTTCTGCTAGAAAGCTGAACATGAAGAGGAACTTCATGCATGACAATCGCCCAAAGCATACATCCAAATCAACAAAGGAATGGCTTCACCAGAAGAAGATTAAAGTTTTGGAATGGCCCATCCTGAGCCCAGACCTGAATCCAATTGAAGAGGGCTGTGGACAGGAGATGCCCTCGCAATCTGATAGATCTGGAGTGTTTTTGCAAGGAACAGTGGGCAAATATTGCCAGGTAAAGATGTGCCATGCTACTACTCATGCCCCAAAAGACTGAGTGCTGGAATAAAATCAAAAGGTGCTTCAACAAAGTATTAGTGTAAGGGTGTGCACACTTATGCAACCATGTTATTTTTATTTTTACTTCCCTCCACCTAAAAGATTTCAGATTGTTGTTCAACTGAGTTGTACAGTTTATAGGTTATATTACAGGTGGAAAAAGTTCTGAAATTATTTATATTTGTCTCCTTTTATTACATCACAGAAACCTGACATTTTAGCAGCGGTGTGTAGACTTTTTATATCCACTATATATTAACTAAATTATACACCACACTTTTTATTTGAGGTTTTTATTTGTTTAGTTCAAAAGAATAATCGGTCAACATGATTATGAATATATTTATTGTTGGTTACAGCCCTAGGTATTGTGTATGTGTGCAATTGTTTTAATTCATATTTTCCTGAAATTTTGTGTTTGCATTTATATGGCCACAATTGTATTGTCCTGGGCCTCTGCTTTCATAAAATATATTATGGTTGGGGGTTTCCAAGTAATTTTTTAACAACAAAAGGGGAAAAATGAAAAAGTAGTCAAAGGCATTTAAAGTCATGTTTCATTCAGTTTCTAAGCTTAGGTTCACACTAGTGCTGCTGCATAATCATGTGTCTTTCAGCCTGTTTTTGTAGTGTGTTTTTACATGTGTTATTTTCATTCTTCATGCGTTTTTTTTGTAGGAGGAATACTGGATTTTATACACAAAACTCTACCAAAAACACTAAAAATGTATGTACTTGTATTTTACATGTGCTTTCCATGCACTTCCATTGAAACTTATGGGGCAATAAAAACACACTTCTCTGCACCAAAAAAAAGCACCTGCGCCTTTTTGAAAAGACGCACTGCTCTGTTGCATTTATGTGAACAAGCACCAAAGAGAATAATCTGCACTTTTGAAAACGTAACCCGCATGGGAACCTCGGTTTCCAGTACGGTTGTGTTTTTCAGTGTGGGCGGCGTGCCATTAGAAGTAATGGCACCTGCCCGCGGGTCCGCATTCCTCTGTGCGGGTGTTGCGGCTGCACGGATTTTTGTGCGGATCTGCAGAGGCACCACCTGCACATCTGTGACCCAAGCCTTTTGTACACTTTCAAATAAAGCTCTTACAAAACAAAAAAAAAGAGATCCATGTGTTGGATTGTGCATCACTCTGCCTCCTAAAAGCTGGCAACACAGAGCGTCCGGAGCGCTGAATCACTCCAGTTACTGTGCAATTCATTGCCAGGATAGTGTGAATTTGCCCTAAACCACTTCGACCTCTGATATACTCGTATGTCGCAAGGTTGAAGTGGTTATACCAGGATGATGCCTGCAGCTATATTTATCAGGCAGTAATGCACTGTTATGTAAAAGCAAACCTAGCGACTAATTAGCTGCTGGATCTCTTTGTACAGTCCGCATCTCCGATTATCTCTCTGATTTAAGAAACCAGAGGCAACAAGTATTTTTATCACTTCTGATTTCGCCAGGTTATAAACAAGCCAATTGCTGCGCATATATTACATGACTTAAAAAATTGCAACGCCTCCCATTTTATTCTATAGGGCCTTTTGTTTAACTGCTTCCCGCCCACCATATAAGGAAATGACAGGTGGGTGGTGGCTCTCTCTCATATAACGTCCTCCCCCTCTAACTGCACATGTGCGTCCCCAGGGGCGTGGTGCGTGGCGATCAGTGGTGCGCTGTGTCCCTGGGACACAGCGGATCACCGATCACAGTGAAGAGTAAATGACACAGGCTCTGTCATGTGATCAGCTGTGTCCAATCACAGCTGATCGCATGTAAACAGGGAAATGCCAGTTATCGGCAGTCCTCTCCTCACGCTGACAGTGCGTGCCGAGAGGAGAGTCGGTAAGCGGCATTCCTCAGAGTGGACATCTACACTGATCATCAGGGCACTGATGATCAGTGTAGCCCCATCACTGCCATCTGTCAGTGCCCATCACCAGTGCACATCAATGCCACATATCAGTGCCCATCAGAGCTGACTTTTCAGTGACACCTATCAGTGCCCCTAAGTGCCACTTCCAATAAGTGCTAGTCAGTTTCACCTATCAGTGCCATATGAGTGCCACCTTTCAATGTCCAGCAGTGATGCCTGTCAATGCCCAACAGTGCTGCCTATCAGTGCCCATCACTGCAGCCTCATTAGCGCACATCAGTGAAGGAGAAAAATTACTTATTTACAACATTTTATAACAGAAACTAAGAACTTTTTTTATTTTCAGTCCTTTTTTTAGTTTAAGTGATTAAATACTACCAAAAGAAAATTCTGTCTCAAAAGATAAAAATTTTGTTTGGGTACAGTGTTGCATGACCACGCATTTGTCATTCAAAGTGCGACAGCGCTCAAAATTGGCCTGGACAGGAAGGGGGTAAAAGTACCCAGTAGGCAAGTGGTTAAAAATGTTTGGGGGGTTTCAAGTAATTTATTAGCAACAAAAATGCAGATTTCTTACATGTAGGAGAGAAGTGGTTAAAGCTTAAGTCCAGGGAAAACAGAAATCCTCCCTTGCAGTGGGGCTGTCCCTACCCTGCCATGGTTAAAAGCATGTTTATGTCTAGGTTTTCGGGACCTGATCCTCCACTCCCACAGGCTCCCTCTGCGCTGCTAAACCGGTACCTGCAGCCTCTTCTGCTCTGGCAGTTGTAGGTCCTCTGACATCATAAAATACAATGCAATTGGACATGTGTGTGCCTTTTTTGAATTGTCCCTCAGTCTCTTAGGACCTGTGACGTGTCCTAATGCACTGCAGGGGGAGGTGAACTTCCACTCCGATCGCCTAGGCAGTCTGAGTGGAAGTGGGAGCAGGAACCTGTCACAACCAGGTACCCATTCCCACCCCCTGTGACAGAGGAGGCGGGGATGAGGATGAACAGCGGAACTTCCTCTTTTGGTTGAAGTTCCGCTTTAAGAATTAAATACTTCACAGTACATGCAGCTAGAAAGTTCAGTGTGGGCTTGTCTTTAAGGCTAGGTTCACACTAGTGCATGACATGATCTAATTTCCAGAGCAATTTTGCAGTATGATTTTTGCATGCTTTTTGAACCTGCTTTTCATGCTACATGCATTTATTTTAGGAGATTAGTGGGATTTTCAGCTAAGGGATGCTGGTTGCTGGGAAGTCCTGCCGGCATCTTAACAACCAGTGCCTCATCCATGCTGTCAGCAAGGGAGCGTGCGCACCCCCCCTCCTGTACCATACTGGGCCACATGCCCTTAACATGAGGGTACTTTGCTGGGGGAGGAGCTGACATAACTGGCAAGACACCTCGTCCCCATTATGAGGACAAGGGCCTCTTCCCCACAACCCTGGTGCGATGGTTGTAGGGGTCTGCAGGTAGAAGGCTTATCAAACCCAATAACACATGTAATGTATTGGAGCTTACCAGTGCTTAGATGTGGCGGCTGCATTATTTTTCTCTTTTCAAGCTTTTTTTTTTTTTCCTTTAACCCAGTGATTCAGCTAGTGACGCACTATCCAAAGGTGAGAATGCTCACTTGCAGCAGGAGATTTGTGGAGGATCAGTTTTGTCACCTTAGACTGCTCTCCTTATTTGGACCATAAACGCCTCAATTCCTCATCTCCGTTACATAGAGGGGTGTTGCTTTGTAGTTCACAGAAAATAGCTGAAAAAACTGAAAACATTGGCGATGTTTTCAGAAAGTTAAAGGACAGAAGATTTCTAACAGGATCAATGAGAAGGTTTCTCTACTTGCAGAAAATGTACCTTGCCTGAAAGTGTTACTAAACCCAGGACCCTGCATTCACTGTATCTGATCTCCCACAGTACACACAACATAGAAGTGCATTTATTTTAGTAAATATATACTGCTATATACTTTTTCTCATCGGGAGTTAGAGCAATCTTAGGACTTCTATCAGTGTTCAGCAGAGCACTGGTTAAATCTTGGAGGAGGAGTTTTCTCTAGGAGGATGCAGAACCTCTGACATCTGTAGCAATACACACCAAACTGAGCATGTGCAGTGTCTTCACACAATATGTCTTATCATTAGATAAGGAGGAGACACTGGCAGAATGGGAGGATCAGAAGTCAGGATCAAAACCGCGTTTTTACACAATGTGGAGGATTAACCCCTTAGGTTCCACAGTGAGTATAACAAGAATGCTTTGCTGCATATACAGACTGATTTTGCTGTTGTGGGTTTAGTGACCGTTTAAATGATTGAAACCTGTACATGTAAAGATTTGTAAGCTGCAGTGCTTTACATTTTTGTTCTTTGGTTTAAATACTTTACAGCCATATTATTATTTTTTTTTGTGCTTTGGATACAGTGTGGAAGGGTTTGAGCCGATGTCAATTTGAAATCCCATACCTACCTTCTTTCCCTCACTTTTTGTTATACCTCACATATCTCCTGCACAGAAAGTGAGCAGAAATCTTCCAAATCATGCCTTGCACCACAGCAAAAAAATAAAAGGTTCTCCCTTTTACTTGACTACCCAAAATGAAAGGAAAGCTTTGGCATGACTTCGGCTTTAAAATTGTTCTAAACTCTACAGGTTTTTTTTATACCTAATGCATTCACTGCATTAGTGTTACTAAACCCACAATAGTAAAATCCGTCTGTATATTCAGTAAAGCATGCTTGTTATACTCACTGTGGAACCTAAGGGGTTAATCCTCTGTATTGTGTAAAAAGGCTGTTTTGATCCTGTCCCCTCTGACCTCCCCTTCTTTTACTGTCCCCAATCTATCTGCTAATAATACAGAATCCTAGGGACTCTCTGCACATGCTCAGTTTGGTGTGTATTGCTAGAGAGGTGTGTGTTGTGTGGTTTTTGTTTTGTTTTGTTTTGAGAGGTGATCAGCACAGGGCCAATCCGCACCATCCAGACAGAGGGTCACGGGTCATGCAGCCTCATAGGACAGTCAGAGGAAAATGCAACCACCTCCTACAGGTTTTAACCAGTGCTTGGCTAGACACTGATAGAAGTCACAAGACTGCTGTATACTGCTGCTGAGAAAAGATATTTAGCAGTTTATATTTACTAAAACAATTGCATTTCCATGCTCTGTGCACTGTGAAAGACCGGATATAGCGAATGCAGGATCATGGGTGTAGTAACACTTTAAGGTGAAAAGCCTTCCAGTGCCTGCTCCCCCCCCCCCCCACCTCCATATCACTTACTTGAGTCCAGTATTGATCCAGCACTCTGTTCAGCTGCAGTAATTCTCTCCCCTCTTCCTTCTCTCACAAGCTGCACCGATGGCAGCAGGAGCGATTGTGGCTTGATATGGGGGCACACAAAGTCTGCTGGCGGGGGACCCCAGAAGAGGGGAAATAGGGCTGCTCTGTCCAAAAAAAAGAAAGTTTACAATGACTTTATGGATATTGTAAGCCTTATTCATTCACTGCTTGTGCTGATAATCTGTGAAATTTACATGACACTTTTTCTCTCCACAGATAACTCAGAGGATATTTGCACAGCTTCGGCTTTGAAGAATTTACAGCCCAGGTTGCAGATCTGAGCCGTGATAAACCTGTCTGCACAACAGCACATTTGCCATACATGTCATCAAATGCTCAGATGGCGGGCTGCATTCACTCGCCATCAACAGCTGTGCATAGCACGTTTACCATAAGTTAAAAAATATATATATTCTTTTTTTTTTTTCCCCCCCCCCCCCCATTTTTCTAGTCTAAGTTACTATTAACAGCTAATATGCAACAGTTCAGTCTGTGTTTTCTTTTTTTTTTGTTTTTAATATAATATAATTTTTTTTTTTTTCTGACATTTGTATTTATTAAATACTTACTCAGTATTACCTACTTAATGCCTTTTTAAAAGATGATTTTAACGGAGGATAATTTGAGCCTTAAACGCATGGTTTATTTTCTATAAGTTACCTCGAATCTGCTCTTAACTCCTTCAGTGCCAGCGGGCCAGCAAAGCGGGATCTTACAATGCCTCGCCTGCCTCTCTTGCATTGAAGGTGTTTGTACACTTGATTTTTTTATTTCCTAAAACTTAGCACATGCTTTGAGACTATGTTTACGTTCTTACGGTATCAAGTGAAGCTGCTTGAAGTTATGTTGGACCTGCCTGTTGGGTTTGTTTTCTCAGCAGCGGCACCTCAGCTGCAGAAGATGACTGTTAGGTCCAAAAATAAATGTAGTGGCCAAGCAAGTGGACACACGGATGTCTAGATGACTGTAATCTTCGATCATGTTATACGGTTAGGGGTGATTCCGGAAGAAAAAGTGTTAAAATCCTCCTGGAGAATCAAATGCAACCTCAGTGCTTAACTTGTTTCAACATATGAGAAAAAAACTCTGAATTGAACACTCTGGTGAATCAGAGCTGGTTGCCTGGGTAGTTAATAGGCTTGTGCAGGAGCCCAGTGGTTAGAATAAAAATATATACGGTTTGTTTATTTTGCCTGTATCTTTACATTTTTTTTTCCTGAAGTATTTCTTCCAACTTCATTGACCACCTGCTTTTTGTTCTTTCGGTAATGGTTCTGACCTCATTTGTTTATAATAATCTTCAGATGATTTTTTTTCTCCCCTTCCTTCCACATGTGCACATATAAGTCTAATGCAAATAAAATGATTTTACGTTTTCTAGTTTAAATGTTGTGTATGTGTGTTTTTTTTTCCTCTTAACAAAATGTGTTCTTGTCACACTGTTTTGCACCCATCAGGCCATTCATTTAGGTTCAGCTACACAACCTGAGCCTTGAACAGGTGGTAAAGGGTCAGCAAAATTGATATTTCATTTTTGAACAATTGCAGATGAATTGAGAACAAAGGTTATTGGGTTACCCAACGGCAGGATTTCCCTGCTTTCTATTACTGCATTGTTCAGATTTTTAAAGCTGATGTCCAGGCATACAGCTAAATACATGGCTAGTACCCATTCAGTATATATTCACTTGTAGATATTTCTAATTTTAACTTCGTAATCTTCATTCTACAGGAACAAGGTGGCCCAGTCAGGTCAGTATGTACCTTCTCCCCAACTCCCTCGAAATGGCAATAAATCTACAGCATTAACTGTTTCCCAAGTTATAAATATTCAGTAAATATTATATCCTTAATTAAACATACCAATGTTATTTTTGCATTGTTTCTATTTACACTACTACAGCACATGCAGTGTATGCTATATTTAACGATGGTAATTTCTTGCACTTTTTGTCAAATGTCATCCAGTCTTCAAGATCAACATATAGGAGGATTTAGTTCATAGTTAGTTTATAAATAAGATCAAAAACCACTCTCTAAATAAAATTATATAACCACAATTCCGCACAGCACCATCAACACCTTTACCCCAAAAGATGTACAAAAATTAATAAGCAGAAGATGCTATAAAATAAGTCCTCAATAATAAATAAATCCGTGCAGTCCAAACCCTAGAAGTCCAAAATTAGATCAAATCCTTCTCAAGTGATAATGTGTTCGAAAAATCTTTCAGAAACTTCCCCGGTATTATTCCTTTTGTTTCTGAAAGATTTTTCGAACACATTATCTCTTGAGAAGGATTTGATCTAATTTTGGACTTATAGGGTTTGGCCTGCACGGATTTATTTATTATTGAGGACTTATTTTATAGGATCTTCTGCTTATTAGTTTAGTTTATAGCCTAACTCCATGTTTACTTTTCACTTTAAATAGGTTGGGCCCAGCTTGTCCAAGCAAACTATTATCACGAATTCAGACATTTTTTATTGGGTGATATAAAGGCAATTGCCAACAGTAGAACAGACAATGTGGGTATTAGAGTTCTCCATGCAGAGAGAGAAACAAAAGGGTACATTGCTGACCTTTCGAGTCACAGCACAAATCCTTCTCCAAGGGGTAAACGGCAATGCAGCAAAGAAACGCTAAACTGTGAATGCAATTAACATTATTTACAACACTTTATAGATAGAAAAGGCAAAATAACTGGTAATTGAATGGTCCACCCCAGCCATAGCCCAAGGAGTGGCAAGGGCCAGGCAGTGTTGAGAAGGTAAACAGTAGGCCTACAATAGAGGGAAAGGGGGAGGGGTTCCATGGTTTACAGCAGCAACAGTCCCAAGAGCTCTAGCAAGAAACAAAGCTAAGATTTTGGTTATAGCTCCAACAGGGAGGTGTCAAACTCCGGGGGTTGCCAAATTTTGCTGTACTTTTGAATCTGATCATGAAGTGTTGCCTCAATTTTGGCTTGGATCATTGCCTGGGTGACTCAGTTCCTCGTGGCAGTCACACAGAACTGGGGTCTTCCAGCCTCTGGTTATTGTCTGCTTTGCAGCGGTTGTGATGGATAAGAGGAGGCGATATTGGTCTGTTCCAAGGGGGAGTAATTTAGAAAATCTACTCATGTGTCAGTTGGGATGTGTGTATCGAATAGCAAAATGGAAAAGAATTCTACCCAATATGACAGGTCCACCAGGTATGTAAGTATGTGACAGCCTCCTCAGTAACAGGCTCATGGGTATCTCGGGTTTGCCAAATGTCTACCTTATTTTGGGTGTGAGGTTCAAATCCAGATCAGTAATCCACTTGGCCACATAGAGTGGGGGGGCAGGTTGTGGGTTACTTGGAAACATCACGTCGAATGTTGACTCCTTTTGCATGCGGGTCAGATGAGCATAGTCATTCCTATAGGAAATGTATCTAGTGGTATAAAAGTCTTTCATTTGAAGATATCTAAAATTCTCAGAGCTGGGGGGACTTGAAACTCCTGGACATCACAAGTCAGTGCAGTCAAGTCAGCCGCTGGTGCATCGAACGGTGAAACGTAGTTGGTGAGGTTCCTGCTGGGCAAAAAGTCTGGTTATGAAAAAAGTATAGTAGAGGCGGATGAGGCGAAATAAGGTTAGTTTTGCCTTTCACTTTGTCCCGAATACGTAAGGAGTACCTGGTGAGGAAATTGGGAGAGAGGCCTCTTTTACATGGAGTAATCCAAAGCAAGTTATCTATGGATATATACACTGCTCAAAAACATTAAAGGAACACTTTGAAAACACATCAAATGTCAAAGGGAAACATCATGCTAGATATCTATGACTATGGACTGGGTCATGTGTTAGGAATGTAAGGATGCCCCATCATTTAATGGAAATGAAAATTATCAACCTACAGAAGACTGAATTCAAAGAAAATCAAAGTGAAAAAATGATGCAGCAGGCTAGTCCATTTTGCTGAAATTTCATTGCAGTAACTCAGAATAGTACTCGGTAATCTGTATGGCCCCCACATGCTTTTTGCATGCCTGATAACGTTGGGGCATGCTCCTAATGAGACAACAGATGATGTCCTGGGGTATGCCTCCCAGATCTGGACTAGGGTATCACTGCGCTCCTGGGCAGTCTGGTGCAACCTGGCGCTGTCTGATGAACTGAAACATGATATACCAGAGGTGTTCTCTAGACCCTTTCTCGTCTTTCACATGTGCTCAGGGTGAACCTGCTCTCATCTGTGAAAAGCACAGGGTGCCATTGGCGGACTTGCCAATTCTGGTGTTCAATGGCAAATGCCAATCAAGCTCTATGATGCTGGGCAGTGAGCACAGGGCCAACTAGAGGACGTCGGGCCCTCAGGCCACCCTCATGAAGTCTGTTTTGTAGGGCTCTGGCAGAGCTCATCCTGTTCTTCCTTGTACAAAGGAGCAGATACTGGTCCTGCTGATGGGTTTATGACTTTCTACGGTCCTGTCTAGCTCTCCTAAAGTAACTGCCTGTCCTGGAATCTCCTCCATGCTCTTGAGATTGTGCTGGGAGACACCACAAACCTTCTGGCAAGGTCACGTATTGATGTGCCATCCTGGGGGAGTTAAACTGCCTGTGCAACCTCTGTAAGGTCCAGGTATCTCCTCGTGCTACCAATAGTGACCCTAGCCAAATGTATAACTAGTGAAAAACAATCAGAAAAGATGAGTAGAAAAATGTAAGTGGCTTCCACCTGTATTGGTGGTTGTCTCATTGTTGCCCACCTAGTGCACCTGCTGTTAATAGCATTAACAACCCCCTCTGCTACTTAACTGACCAGATCAATATCCCAGGATTTTAATTGACTTGATGCTATACTCTGATTAAAAAGTGTGCCTTTAATTTTTTTGAGCAGTGTGCAAGGGTAAGTAAAAAAACTAATACACTCTGGCTGTCGAATGTAATTTTATTATATTTTAGAAAAGACAAATGTGTAATTTTTTTGAGATAACCTTCTTGTTTTTCAATACATTTTGTTCATCTGGCAACAAGCTTCTGTATTCTGTCATTACAAAAAGTTTAGGTTGAGCTGCAAGGCACGAATACACCGCTGTCTTCACTACTTCTTCATCAGAAGTGAAAGCGGTTGTAAAGGCTCAAGGGTTTTCACCTTCATGCATAGGCTTTCACCTTCATGCAAGGGTTTTCATCCTTCTCATTGGCTGAGACAGCAAGCAGGAGCCATTGGCTCCCACTGCTGCCAATCACGGCCAATTAGGCAATGAGAGAGGGGGGCGGAGCCAAGTCACAGCTTCGTGTATGAATGGACACATGGAGCAGCGGGTGCCCCCATAGTAAGCTGCTTGCTGTGGGGGCACCCAACAGAAAGGAAGAGCCAGGAGAGCCTGTGGGGGACCTAAGAAGAGGAGGATCCAGGCTGCTCTGTGCACGCACAACCACTGCACACAGCAGGTATATATATATATATATATATATGTGTGTTTGTTAGTAAAAAAAATATATATATTGACCTTTGAATCGCTTGAATCTTCATCCTTGTAGAATTGCTTTCAGGGAATCAAACAGGTGAAAAGCTATCCCTTATGACTAAGTCCCGGATGTGAGGAAACGCATCAGAAGAAGTGACGCCGGACACACAGGAGCAGGAACTGGAAGTGGTGTGGTGGCCATTTTGGAGACTGGAACCACATGTTAAGCCACCAGGAAGCTGCTTGGTAACCCTCTGTGTTGATATATGGGAATATAATGCTCGTGTTTACTTGTAACATGTAGGCAGATCTGTTAAAGCTTAATTAATATATTTTAAATGGAATCACACTATATATCTTTATTTATATATTACCTATATGGATACCTGATAGTTCCTGGGAAGTCTCTAGTACAACCATGATGGGATGGTATGGTGACTGATTTCCGTAAGAATACGCTTCAGGAGTGGAGGAGAGGAAGCGTGGTTCTGCTGATTCCTTCTATTTGATAAGGCGTGCTTGTTTAATCTTTTTGGTAAGGGTATATTTGCCTTGTACAGTAGAAGTGTACACTGGTGGGATCACTGGCATTGTATGCACGGAGTGAAGCACTTCACCTATTTTGCACAGTGTTCACTTGTTTATTCACTATTCTTTTCACTATGTGAATTTTGCACATATTAGAGTGATATTATGATTTGATATATTATCATTAAGGTAATACACTATTTAAGTTTTTCTTTTTTGGAGGTACACTCTGTTCTTGTGGGAGCCAGTGGAAAGGCTTAACATCTAAAGAACTGTCAAGTTGGAGTGTGGACAATTTTTGTATGATTTTTTATGTTTTTTACATCTCACATTGGACTTTCTTTGAAGTGACACTTGGTATTATGTTGGAGTGATATTCTATTTTATTTATATTTTTTTCTCTATTTGATCATTGGGGAATTAATATTGATAATTTTTGATTTCACGGACTGCTAACACTGTTTACATAAGGCTAGATTATTGTTTGTGGTTTAGCACTTTAATTTGATGGGTAGTATTCTATACATAATAGAGAAGTTTTGTGAATGTAAAGAGGAAAGTTCATATGCTGTAGTAAAAAAGACCATAAGTTTATTAAAATGATAAAAAATGCACACACATATAGTATACTATAAGCCCAACAGGCAACATCACATGGTACTGTGCGATTAACTGCTATTTCTGTACAAAGCCTGCTTCCAATATTAGTGTGTGTGGTGATGTCACTTCCGCTGGTCCCTCCCATTGCGTTTCTTCATCTTCATCCTCAGGGATGGTGGCTGTAAGGAGGCACCACACAGGATCCATTTATAGCAACTGGGAATAACAAAGCTCACAGCTGTTTTTTCCTTGTTTTCCCCTTCCTGGTTACTATAAAAGGATTCCACGTGGTGCCTCCTTCCAGCCACTCTCCCTGATGATGTCTGGTATGATGAAATGCGGATATGTATACAGTGATTGTATATTTATAGTGCTGCAGTTTATGTACACTATATTTCCAAAAGTATTGGGACGCCTGTCTTTACACGCACATGAACTTTAATGGCATCCCAGTCTTAGTCCATAGGGTTCAATATTGAGATGGCCCACCCTTTGCAGCTATAATAGCTTCAACTCTTATGGAAAGACTGTCCACAAGGTTTAGAAGTGTGTCCATGGGATTGTTTGACCATTCTTCCAGAAGCACATTTGTGAGGTCAGGCACTGATGTGGGATGAAAAGTAGGTGCATAGGGAAAGGGCTCCCCAAAAAATGTAGATCCATATGGGACCATAGGGCTTTATTGAAAAAAACAGGATCCCTGAAGAAGCCCAAGCTCAATGGGGGAAAGATGTTGAATCGCACCTCCCTATGTACGCCTTGGGCTTGATGTCACCGCATTCTGTGACCGTCTTATCCGACCTCCATTACAGGTCTGGGCATCCAGCATTCCTTGCCATACATACAGTATGCAGGATGGATCTCTACTACTGACAACGCTGTACAGTCTATGAGAAATGGATTCTGATGCCATCTAGCGGTACAGTTCAGGAACTACTCGTGGCTTGATGGACTTAAGCCCAGCGAATTTCTAAAGGGTGGTGAGAAACAGAATACTTGTGTATTTACACTGCTATTCATAAATCTGGCCACTTGGTAACTGTGTATTAATGGAGCTGATGGTGGCACATTATACGGCCTAACTGGCCAACTAATGGGACATTTCTACCCGGACTGCCATCGACCTGCAAGCTTTATTTGCAAAATGTAAATGGACTCTCAGGTGTCCTACAATTACTCATCATATATGGCTATAGAACAACCGGTCCCCAACCTGACTCCTATCTCCATTACATGGGACACTATTGAATGACTATTATCTAACCTTTGCATTCAATACACGGTTTATTGCCCCACATGTTCCCTAGTTGCATCTTTAGCCTTCTTGCCCCCTCCCCTATATTGTATATACTTGAGGTTGTATGAGCAGCCGCTAAGGTGACGAGACAACGTTGTCTTTTTAGGTTGGTGAAGTTACGGTGGTGGTGTGCTCAGCTGTGTGTATATTTGTGCATCGCACATTTGTCTTGTTTTTTCAATAAAGCCCTTTGATAACGCTGCATAGTCCCAAATGAAACTACCTTTTTTGGGGAACCATTTCCCTATGCACCTATGTCTTGAGCATGAGTTTCGGTGACCACGCCCACCTATTTCGTTTTGTTTTCCACGGGTGAGTCAGTGATTATATGATAGCTGATATTTAATGTAGGGTGATTCCGAAATTAATCCCTCCTATATCGGCTGTTTTAGGCACTTGGTTAACCCTTTTTTAGTTCTTTTATTTGTTGGACGAGAAGGCCTGGCTCGCAGTCTCTGCTCTAATTCATCCCAATGGTGTTCTATCGGGTTGAGGTCAAGACTCTGTGCAGACCAGTCAAGTTCCTCCACCCCAAACTCATCCATGTCTCTATGGACCTTGCTTTGTGCACTGGTGTGCAGTCATGTTGGAACAGAAAGGAGCCATCCCCAAACTGTTCCCACAAAGTTGGGAATATGAACTTTATCCAAAATGTCTTGGTATGCTGAAGCCTTAAGAGTTCCCTTCACTGGAACTAAGAGGCCAAGCCCAACCCCTGAAAAACAACCCCACACCATAATTCCCCCCTCCACCAAACTTTACACTTGGCACAATGCAGCCAGGCAAGTACCGTTCTCCTGGCAACTGCCAAACCCAGACACGTTCATCGGATTGCCAGACAGAGAAGTGTGATTTGTCACTCCAAAGAACACATCACTGCTCCAGAGTCCAGTGGTGGCTTGCTTTATACTACTGCATCCAATGCTTTGCATTGCACTTGGTGATATAAGGTTTGGATGCAGCTGCTCATCCATGGAAACCCATCCCATGAAGCTCTCTGCGCACTGCTGTTGTACTAATCTGAAGGCCACACGAAGTTTGGAGGTCTTTAGCTATTGATTCTGCAGACAGTTGGTGACTTCAGTGCACTGTGCGCTTTAGCATGTGCTGACCCCGCTCTGTCTTTTTTAGTGGCCTACCACTTTGTGGCTGAGTTGCTGTTGTTCCCAGTTGTTTCCACTTTGTTATAATACTACTAACAGTTGACTGTGGAATATTTAGTAACAAGGAAATTTCACAGATGGACTTATTGCACAGGTGGCAACCTATCATGGTACCACGCTTTAATTCACTGAGCTCCTGACAGAGACCCATTCTTTCACAAATGTTTGTAGAAGTAGTCTGCATGCCTAGGTGCTTGATTTCATACACCAATAACTTGGAGGGGTGTCCCAATACTTTTGGCAATATAGTGTATTTATTTGAGGTTTGGGTATCACAAATCCTTGTGCTGGCAGCTTATCATTATACCTAAGGTTAGAGTTTTTCCTCTTGCATATAAGGTATCTATCTGGAGTATGGTTCAGCATCCTCAAGTCCAACCCAAATGGGGACTTCTTCAGTGGGGTGGTATTTGAGCAGGTCACCAATTGGGCTGCCTGGTATTATCTGGAGAAGTGCAGAATGCCTAGGCCCCTGGCCTGTTTAGAGCAAAAAAAGATTGACCTTGAAAGGCGAGGTCGAGTGGATCCCCAAATAAATTGGGTAACTTTACGCTGTAAAATATGAAAGAAGTAGAAGGGGACTGCTATTGGCAAGACCTAGCATAAATAGAGGTTTTTGGTAACAAAGTGATCTTTAAAGGTGCCCCAAAGAGTAACACACTACATAGACACATATTATAAAATAATTAATATAGTGAGTGACTGTTCACTAATTTTTTAGTATACAGAGTAAAAACTAGACCGAGTCCAACTAAAATACTTCTCAAAAGCAAAGAAAATAAAGTCATACCAGCAGACAAAACCGACAGAGTGATGCAAACACTTTTGACATAATATAATATTCATCCTCAAAATGGCTATAATTTCTCAATGTGTTTTGCAGGAATCTCTGCCTGCTTCATAGTTACATTGTTAATCTGGCAAAACAGGTCCAGCCAGTACAACGATAAAAAAAAAAAAAACAAAAAAACAAGTTATAATCCTATACCCACATTTATCCAGAGAAAGGCAAAAAGACCCAGCAAAGCATGAGCCAATTTCCACACATCAAAAAGCACCCAGAAATGGTTTCAGACAAAGTGCCGGAGAGTACTGAACTGGCCAGCAATGAGTCCAGATCTCAATCCCATAGAGCAGGGGTGTCAAACTGGCGGCCCTCCAGCTGTTGCAAAACTACAAGTCCCATAATGCCTCTGCCTTTGGGAGTCATGCTTGTAACTGTCAATCTTGCAATGCCTCATGGGACTTGTAGTTTGGCAACAGCTACAGGGCCCCCAGTTTGACACATAGTTACATAATTAGTCTTGCTGAAAAAAGACAAAAAGTCCATCCAGTTCAACCATAGAAAAAAAAAAAAAAATCCTATACCCACAGTTGATCCAGAGGAAGGCAAAAAAAAACCCAGCAAAGCATGATCCAATTTGCACCCGCTGGGAAAAAAATTCCTTCCTGATCCCCCGAGAAGCAATCGGATATTCCCTGGATCAACTTTACCTATAAATATTAGTATCCGGTTATATTCTGTGTATCCAAGAAAGAATCCAGGCTTTTTTTGAAGCAATCCACTGAGCTGGCCAGAACAAACTCTTGAGGGAGTCTATTCCACATTTTCATAGCTCTCACTGTGAAGAAACCTTTCCGTATTTGGAGATTTAATCTCTTTTCCTCCAGATGTAAAGAGTGCCCCCTTGTCCTCTGTGATGACCTCAGGGTGAATAACTCTACACCAAGTTCACTATATCAATCACTGATGTATTTATACATGTTGATCATATCCCCCCTTAATCTCCTCTTCTCAAGAGAGAATCAATTCAGTTCCTCTAATCTTTCCTTATAGCTGAGCTCCTCCATGCCTCGTATCAGTTTAGTTGCCCTTCTCTGTACTTTCTCCAGTTCCCCAATGTTCTTTTTGTGAATTGGTGCCCAAAACTGAACTGTGTATTCCATATGAGGTGTTGCTAATGATTTGTACAGGGGTAATATGATATCTCTCTCTCTGGAGTCTATACCTCTTTTAATACAAGAGAGGATTTTGCTCGCTTTAGAAGCCACAGCTTGGCATTGCATATCATTATTAGGCTTGTGATCTACCAGAACTCCCAGATCCTTCTCCATTGATTCCCCCAGTTGTACCCCCCTAGTATGTATGATGCATGCATATTCTTAGCCCCCAAGTGCATAACCTTACATTTATCAACATTAAATCTCATTTGCCACATAGTTGCCCAATTAAACAGTGCATTGAGGTCGGCTTGTAAGTTGAAGACATCCTGTAAGGATGTTATTCCACTGCAAAGCTTGGTGTCATCTGCAAGACTGAAATGGGATTTTTAATCCCAGACCCTATATCGTTTATAAATATATTAAAAAGTAAGGGTCCCAACACTGAACCCTGGGGTACACTACCGACAACCCTAGACCATTCAGAGTATGAATCATTAACCACTACTCTGAATACGATCTTTGAGACAGTTTTCTATCCATTTACATATGGATTTTTCCAAGCCTGTAGACTTTACCTTACACATGTGTGGGGAACTGTATCAAATGCTTTTGCAAAATCCAAGTATACCACATCCACCGCCACCCCTCTGTCCAAGGTTTTGCTCACCTCCTCATAAAAACAAATCAGATTTGTTTGAGAACTTCTGTCTTTCATGAATCCATGCTGTCTGTTGCTTAAAATATTTTTTTCCAGCAAGAACTCATCTATCTGGTTTTATATTAAACTCTCCAGAATCTTCCCAACTATAGAAGTTAAACTAAAAGGTCTGTAATTACTTGGTAAAGATTTTGACCCCTTTTTAAATATTGGCACCACATTGGCCTTACGCCAATCCAGTGGTACTATGCCAGTCATTAAACATTCCCTAAAAATTAAAAACAATGGCTTTGAAATGACAGAGCTCAATTCCTTAAGGACCTGTGGGTGTATGCCAACCGGTCCACATGCTTTATTCACCTTTATTCTGTCTAAATATTTTTGGATCATATCAATTGTGAGCCAATGTGGATCATCTGGAGCTGTGTCAATACCATCCCATTATGGACAAGAGCTCCCCTATGACATATACAGAGCTGAAGAAGGTATTAAATAAATTTGCCTTCTCTTTGTCCCCAGTCACCCACTCTAGATTATTTTGTAAAGGCCTACATGCTCTGACTGAACCTATTTACTATTAATATATTTGAAGAATTTTTTGGGGTTGGTCCTGCTATCTTTTGCAATCTGTCGTTCATTTTCAATTTTTGCGTCCTTTATTTCCTTTTTGGATATTCTGTTATATTCTTTGTAAAGTTTAAACAATGATAGTGTTCCTATCACCTGTGCCGTAGAGCAGGGGTTAAAATTTGGAGTCCAGACCTACTAGCTGGTCACAAAACTTACTCGCCACCAGTTGCCCCACCCAACCTTGCCCAGGTCCGCCCCCCAGCCCCCAATCACGCCCCCTTAAAGCTTATGAAATTACATTTTTCTTTAGAATAAATAGTCGGAAATATAAAACTGTATACAGTAATGTATATCCCAGCTCCCCTGTACTCCATTATAGTGATATGACATGTATACAGTATGTATATCTCAGCTCCCCTGTACTCCATTATAGTGATATGACATGTATACAGTATGTATATCCCAGCTCCCCTGTACTCCATTATAGTGATATGACATGTATACAGTAATGTATATCCCAGCTCCCCTGTACTCCATTATAGTGATATGACATGTATACAGTATGTATATCCCAGCTCCCCTGTACTCCATTATAGTGATATGACATGTATACAGTATGTATATCCCCCCTCCCCTGTACTCCATTATAGTGATATGACATGTATACAGTATGTATATCCCCCCTCCCCTGTACTCCATTATAGTGATATGACATGTATACAGTAATGTATATCCCAGCTCCCCTGTACTCAATTATAGTGATATGACATGTATACAGTAATGTATATCCCAGCTCCCCTGTACTCCATTATAGTGATATGACATGTATACAGTATGTATATCCCCCCTCCCCTGTACTCCATTATAGTGATATGACATGTATACAGTAATGTATATCCCAGCTCCCCTGTACTCAATTATAGTGATATGACATGTATACAGTAATGTATATCCCAGCTCCCCTGTACTCCATTATAGTGATATGACATGTATACAGTATGTATATCCCCCCTCCCCTGTACTCCATTATAGTGATATGACATGTATACAGTAATGTATATCCCAGCTCCCCTGTACTCCATTATAGTGATATGACATGTATACAGTAATGTATATCCCAGCTCCCCTGTACTCCATTATAGTGATATGACATGTATACAGTAATGTATATCCCAGCTCCCCTGTACTCCATTATAGTGATATGACATGTATACAGTAATGTATATCCCAGCTCCCCTGTACTCCATTATAGTGATATGGCATGTATACAGTAATGTATATCCCAGCTCCCCTGTACTCCATTATAGTGATATGACATGTATACAGTAATGTATATCCCAGCTCCCCTGTACTCCATTATAGTGATATGACATGTATACAGTAATGTATATCCCAGCTCCCCTGTACTCCATTATAGTGATATGGCATGTACACAGTAATGTATATCCCAGCTCCCCTGTACTCCATTATAGTGATATGGCATGTACACAGTAATGTATATCTCAGCTCCCCTGTACTCCATTATAGTGATATGGCATGTACACAGTAATGTATATCTCAGCTCCCCTGTACTCCATTATAGTGATATGACATGTATACAGTGTTTACTGTCCCCCCGAGTCCCCCGCGGCGGTGGAGAGGGTGTCTCCTTTCAGCGGAGGAGAGCGGACCTCTCCTGCACTTGTCCCCTCGGCAGCGGTGTCTCAGAAGCCGGAAACGGAAGTTGTAAACCGGAACGCGGCTTCACAATGGAGTGCAGGTGCAGTCGCTCCAAGCTTAATCTGTGCTCACCGCTCGCCACAGAGGAATTTCTCCTCGCATTGGGCGAGCTGCTTTTTCAAGCCCTGCTGTAGAGCACCTGTGGAGAGATCTCAAAACAGCAGTTGGGAAAAGGAACCTTTCCAATCTGAGAGACCTGGAGCAGTTGGCAAAAGAAAAGTCCAGAATTTCAGTAGAGAGGTGTAAGAAACTCATTGATGGTTACAGGAAGCAATTGATTTCAGTTATTTTTTCCAAGGAGTGTGCTACCAAATATTAAATTGAGGGTGCCAATAATTTTGACCAGCCCATTTTTGGGGTTTTGTGTGAAATGTGTCAGATTTGGCCTTTTATTTCTCCACTTTTTGGGGTCATATCAATACAAACAGAAGAAATAAACATGAGAATGCCTAAACATTTGTAATCGTAACAATTTCTGGGCAAAGTGGTGCATTATCTCACAGAAATGCAGTGGTGCCAAAATTTTTGGCCATGACTGTCCATATGTGATTTAGTATTTTGATACCTTAAACCACCAATCCACATGTGCAAAAAATAAAGAGTAGCAGTAAAACAAAATAAGTGTCTGTGTGTCCTTTACAATATGAACATGTGGAGAGGTTCTGGTCTAATAGTACACTTTTGCACTATGTGAACCATCACCAACACAATGCACTCACCAGAGTATGGCTGCCTAAATTATAGGCAGCACATCAGCCTTGTAGTAATTCCTCAGGGAACAGGTCACAACCTCTTTCCAACGGGAATGGTCCTTTTAAGGACGATGACTCTCTGATAATGGCATCAATGAAAATGTCATTTTCCAAAGACCAGCAAGAGTGTAGTGCAACTGGATGGAAAGAACACGTGTTAGAGGAGCCAGAAGTACTCACATAGTGTAGCATTTTTATTAATACTGAAGTTTCACAAATATAAATAAAAAGCCAGGTATTTAAAACATACAAAGATGGAAAAACCATGTAAAACCATGTGGCTACATGACGTCAGCACCCTTAGATCTGTCCAAAGCGGTTTGCGTTCTAGCGCATGTTCAGGGGTCAAAGGGAGCAGATAGTTACATGTCTGCTATATATAAAAGTCTCAATCAGTCTCAAATAAAGTTGTAATGAGTCTCCATATTGCTGAAATCCAGCAGCCATTTTTCATAAGGCCAAATAAAACAGAGTCTAAATTAAAACTAGATTATTATGTACAGTCCCTTTTTAAACACCACCCCCTCCTATCTAAAATATACTAAGCAACCACTAAATGACATTGGGGTATTGAGTTAGTTGATAATAGTATTTTGGTAATGGCCGATGTAGCTTTCTCTCTACACCAGGGATATTGAATTAAAATTCACCAAGGTCCTGGCAGTAAACTTTGCATGCATCAGAGGTTAGAATCTCATGTAGGCCCCTGTGGTGCATTTTCATGTGTGCCAAACCACGTGTTGCTGCAGTGCAATTTTGAAAAAAAAAAGGGTCGAGGACTTCTTCAAGGTTTCTAGCAGGTAGTGCTGACCTATCCACAGCGTGTGCACCAGATGCACATGTACAGATCTGAACCTGTTCTCACATCAGTGTCCTCAATCCCCACTGCACATCAAAGTCCCCTCCTCATTCATAGCAAGATCCTTCTTGATGAGTGTCCTCAACTACCCCTTTACATCACCCCCCTCCACCCCTTGCACAGTAGTGTTCTCACACTTCCTTTACATCAACACCCCCCCCCCCAACAGTACTGTCCTCTACCCCCTTCACTGAAGAGTACTCTGCTCCTTTTTCATCATCCCCCTACAATACTGTCCCCATACCCCCCCATGTTACTGTCCTCAGCCCCCCCATGTTACTGTCCACAGCCCCCCCTTGCTAAATAAACTAAAAAATACAGAATTAAAAGGAAAAAAATGATGGAGGGGTTTCTTAGTTTCTATTTTAACATTTTCCAAATAAGTAATTTTAATTAATAAATTTTGACAAATGTATACTGCTACATTTCTTTGGTAACAATTACCCAAATCAGTGTATATCATTTGGTCTGTCTGAAAGTTGTAGAGTCTACAAGCTATGGTACGTATCATTGAAAATTGATCACACTTGATGTACTGACTGCCTCTCATATCCTGAGGCCCTAACATGCCAGGACAGTACAAAAACACCTCAAATTACCACTTTTTGGAACGTAGAAAGTCCAAGGTACTTAGTAAAAAGCATGGTGAGTTTTGTGAAGTTGTATTTTTTTCCCCACAATTCTTTGAAAAATGAAATTAAATAAAGTTTGTTTTTTTTTTTTGGCCACAAAATTGTCATAATAACAAGGTATTTTGCTCATACTGCATAGGCACACTTGCAATTACACCCCAAAATACATTCTGCTACTCCTCCTGAGTATGGCAGTACCACATGTGTGAGATTTTTTCACATTCTGATCATACAGAGAGGCGCAACATTCAAGGAACACTTTCGGGTGTTCTAGGGACATAAATTACACATCTAATTGCCTGACTACCTATCACACTTTTGAAGGCCCTGGAGGACCAGGACAATAGAAACACCCACAAAATAATCACATTTTGGAAAGCAAACACCCCAATGTATATTCTATGAAGCATAATAAGTCTTGAACTTGTCATTTTTTTTTCACATTTTTGGAAAATGTGGAAGGAAAATAATTTTTTTTTGTTTTACACAAAGTTGTCAATTTAGAACATATTTCTAGCACACAACATGGACATAGCAAGAGTTACACCCCAAATTACATTCTGATATCCTCCTGAGTATGGCGATACCACATATGTGAGGCTTTTTCACAGCCTGACCACATAGGCATCCAAGGAGCACCTTCAGGTGTTCTAGGGACATAAATTATGCACCTAATTCCCTGACTACCTATCACACTTTTAAAAGCTCTGGAGCACCAGAACAGCAGAATACCCCACAAAATTACCACATTTTGGAAAGCAAACACCCACCAGTGGTTTTAGTAGTGCAGTTGTTGACAGAAAATGAGTCGGATTGGTGTCTCGCATGGTCAGTACAAAGGATTTGTCAAGGCATCAAGCAGGAACTAGGTCCATACAGTACAGGCAGCAGGCTGACATGCAGGAAGCAGGTAGGAACATGGTCCATAAACAGTGCAGGATCTAGGCAGCAGGCAGAGACATGGTTGACCAGGGTCAGATGGCAGCAGTCAGAAACATCAGGCTTAGGGACTCGGTCAGGTAAAACCTGGACATGGGATAGAGTCTTCTTCCCACCCAAATCTCTTGGCACCTCCAGGCTCCAGACCCTAATCCAGGAATTACAAAACCCAGAGAAAACTAAAAACTTTGTTTTCTCCACTCAGAAAAACTACTCCAGTGCCCCTCACTTACATGAGACCCGCGTGTTATCTTGAATCCCACTAATACAGTGGCAGGGCTAAAGATCAGTTCAGGAGGTAGGCAAAAAAACATGGTCGATTAACAAGCTGAGGTCAGTTCATGTGGAAGGCAGAAATGCAGTTCAATTAGCAAGCAGAGGTATCATCGATAAACAGTCCAGGGTCAGCAGGGATGCTGAATTTGTATCGACAGGGCAGGTAGTTTTTTTAACATCTAGCCCTGCTGCGGATAAGCAGCAGGGTTTAATTGTCAGGTGGAAGCATTCGGACAGCTGCTTCCACACACCTTGGCAAAGTGCCCCCCCATGCATGCGCCCCCCACCCCGTTATGTATCCTGGGCTCCACTTGCCCATCTGCGGGCCCAGGACTGGCAGAGCAGGATACCACTCCTCTTCTTCCTGACCTGGAAGTGACGTATGAAGTTACTTCCGGGTCCCTCTTGACAGGTTTCCCTGCCAGCATGGCCAGGAAAGAATGTAATGCAGTGCGATCTGTTCTACATTATGTTCAGTGGAACACAGGGGGGACATCTCATTAAAGAGAATCTGTCACCAAAAAAATCATCACATAGGGGACTTTTTGTCCCCTTTGATGAAAAAAATAAAAAAACTATTTTAATTGTAAAAAAAATAAAGTTACACCCAGGCACATAAAATCTATCCCCCCAAAAATGTTGAAACCCCCACATAAGGTATGTACAAACGTAAACACATGCAGCGGGGGGCTTACACATGAAAAGTCAATTGCAATACACGTGTTACATATCGCTGAGCTCGCTGGAATGAGAGCAATAATTCTAGCACCAGACCACCTCTGTAACACTAAATTAATTACCTATAGGGGGCTTTTAAAGCATAATCTCTAAAAAACATAGGGTACTGAAATTTGTCACCATTTCACAGATACATAAATTTAAGGTTTGACGTGTTGAGTATCTATTTACTTAGTGTGTTTTTTACTGAAATTGTGCGTTTCCCACACCTTTGCAGTGATACCCTGTGACATACAAAAAATTGGAACTACCACTATTTCATTCTCTAGGGTGTCTGCTTTCAGAAAATACATAAATGGTTTGGGGTTTTATGTAATGTTCAGGCCTAAAATGATTTTTCAAGCGTTTGAAAAAAAACACAAAAACGACTCTGGCAGCAAAAAGATTAATAGATACAGTTGTGTCCAAAATTATTCAACCCCCACTGAAATTGAGTGTTTTGGCCAGTTTGACATTGCTTTTTATCATTCAGTCATCTTGCTTACATTTACATTAAAGAGGCACTTGTAGGTCAGACAAATATAACATAACAGTTATAATGAAATAACCACAAATGTCTTTTCTGTGCTCACAGCATTATCAGTTTTATTCAACCCCCAAGTGACATTCAATCTTAGTACTTAGTACAGCATCCTTTTACAGTTATAACAGCTTTTAAACGTGAAGCATAGCTTGACACAAGTGTCTTGCAGCGATCTACGGGTATCTTCGCCCATTCTTCATGGGCAAAGGCCTCCAGTTCAGTCACATTCTTAGGCTTGCGCACTGCAACTGCTTTCTTTAAGTCCCACCAGAGGTTCTCAATCGGATTTAAGTCTGGTGACTGCGATGGCCACTCCAAAATGTTCCAGCCTTTCCTCTGCAACCATGCTCTAGTGGACTTGGAGGTATGCTTGGGATCATTGTCCTGTTGAAAGGTCCAACGTCTCCCAAGCCTCAGGTGTGTGACGGACTGCATCACGTTTCCATCCAATATCTCCTGGTACTGAAGAGAATTCATGGTACCTTGCACACGCTGAAGCTTCCCTGTACCTGCAGAAGCAAAACAGCCCCAAAGCATGATTGACCCTCCACCATGCTTCACAGTAGGCAAGGTGTTCTTTTCATCATAGGCCTTGTTCTTCCTCCTCCAAACATAGCGTTGATCCATGGGCCCAAACAGTTCTAATTTTGTTTCATCAGTCCACAGAACACTATCCCACAACTTTTGTGGTTTGTCCACATGGCTTTTGGCATACTGCAGTCGACTCTTCTTATTCTTTGGAGACAGCAAGGGGGTACGCCTGGGAGTTCTGGCACGGAGGCCTTCATTACGCAGTGTGCGTCTTATTGTCTGGGCTGAAACTTCTGTACCCACATCTGACAAATCTTTTCTCAGTTCCTCAGCAGTCACACGGGGACTTCTCTCCACTCTACGCTTCAGGTAGCGCACAGCAGTCGAAGTCAGCATCTTCTTTCTGCCACGACCAGGTAGCGTTTCAACAGTGCCCTTTGCCTTGAATTTGCGAATGATGCTTCCTAAGGTGTCTCTTGGTATGTTTAACATCTTTGCAATCTTCTTATAGCCATTGCCCTTCCTGTGAAGAGAAATCACCTCTTCTCTTGTCTTCCTGGACCATTCTCTTGCCTTCACCATGTTTGTAACCACACCAGTAAATGTCTAGAAGGAGCTGAGTATCACAGTCATTTTAAAGCTGCCTAATTGGTGCTTATTATGCTTGATTGCTGCTCGGTGACATCCACAGGTGTTTTCAATACCTGATGGAAAGCACCTGTATGAACCTCTGTTCTTCAGAGTGGTAGTCTTTAAGGGGTTGAATAATTGTGGCAATGAAGAAACCACATAAGAACCATTTACTACTGTATTACATAAACAATTGATGTCATTTTAGTTGCATTTGGGTAGTTACAACGTCCTTGTAGGATTTGATTCTGAATACAATTCCAAATGTACACTATAGTCCCTAAACCCCTTTACAGCATTGGGGGTTGAATAATTTTGGACACAACTGTAAGTTCACCTTTGGGAACATGTTACATGTTGCACCCGTTTCTTGGGTGGAACATGTAACATGTTCCCGCTCGTGCAGTGGCTTGGTGATCCGAGCCCCATTTGTGACAGCAGTACAGAGAGAAGTTCCCCGTACCAGCTGTCACTTTTTGAAAAGAGTGCAGCTATGAAGGACTCCGCTCACACGGCCGCGTCATTCACTCACAGTTCTGTGAATGAGTCAACTACAAGTACTGACATCCTTTGCGGATGTTGGCTTGGAGTTTTCAATGAACTACAACAGTGCTGGTGAGCGCTCTGGTAGTTCATTGGTTCTTCCTGTAAGTATGAAATTGTCTGCCCGTATGATGTACGATGTATGGGCAGACAGATTACACTGACAATCTGCAGGAGTCCTACATTACGCCCGCGATCTGCTGATCCTGATGCAATACTTTCTGGGTTCCTAAAAAAAAATAGTAAATGCACATTTTTTTACCTGCAAAAATGTGATTTTTTTTTTTTTTAAGGTGAACTTATCCTTTAACAGAGGAAACACCGGTACAAGCACTGCTGATTTGGCTGCTCAGCAGTGCTTGTACTGAGCACCCAAGTGCTTACATGTGTGAGGGTAACCTGAAGGAATAAAGTTTTTATTTTTTTTGTCTCATTGGGGCCGGTGCCTCATTTACTCACTCAGCAGATGCGCTTCTGCTGGGTGTTAAGAGAGCCCAACACTCCCCTTTTCTGAGGAGCACCCAATCAGTGCTCATCACACTGCAATGTCCCTCGCCTCCCTGCTAGTTCCTGGGTGCAGTACTGCAGACAGGAAGGTAGGTGAGCAGGAGGTAAACATTGCAAAGTCAAAAACATGAAAAGTTTGTCACCATAAAGCCCCTTTCACTTTCAAAAACCTCAGACATTCCTAAAAGCACCTCAGATATAAATACGGTTTTGGTTAAAATTATTTTATATTTATCGTGACAAGCAGATTGTCATGAGGGACAAGTATATTGGGACCCTGATTTCCCTGGACAAGTAGTTTTTTTTTCATTTCCACACCTCAGGACAGTTCAGGGGGCAGGCAGAGGCATTGTTATTAACCATTTGCCCTCCAGAGCATTTACCCCCCTTCCTGACCAGGCCATTTTTTGCGATATAGCGCTGCATTATTTTAACTGAAAATTGTGCGGTCATGCAACGCTGCATCCAAATGAACATTTATGTCCTTTTTTCCCAACAAATAGAGATTTCTTTTGGTAGTATTTGATCACCTGTGCGTTTTTATTTTTTGCGCTATAAACAAAAAAATCCTGACAATTTTGAGGAAAAAACATTATTTCTTACTTTTTGCTATAAAACATATCCAGTAAAAATTTTTAAAATCAAATTTCGTCATAAATTTAGGCCAAAATTTATTCTGCGACATGTCTTTGCAAAAAAAATCCCAATACATGAAAATTAATTGGTTTACATGAAAGTTATAGCACCTACAAATGGCGGTATATATACTGTATTTTTTTTTATATATAGCGGAACTGCAGAACTGCCGTGGGCATTCTAATACAGCGATCAGTGCTAATAAAAAGCACTGACACTGTACTAATTGCACTGGGCAGTAAGGGGTTAACCGCTTCCCTACCACCCTATAGCAGAACTACTGCTACAGGGCCGCCGGGCTACGCAAAATCACGTATATATATATGTGGTTTTGCATTCCTGGGTAGGGGGCGCACGTGCATGCTAGCTTACCTTTGCCACCATTGGCGGCTACAGCTGTCGATCAACGAGTCCCAGGCGGAGATTCCCCGCCAGCACCCGGTGATCGCCGAGGAACACTGACAGGGAAGAGGTCTGTATGTAAACAATACAGATCACTCCCCTGTCAGCACAAGCACGCTGCTTTGTATAGCTCTGCATAGCAGAGCAATACAAAGCAGAATGCTTACACAGTAAAACACACACAGAACACAGTTAACCCTTTGATCGCCCTAGATGTTAAATAATATGTTTTTAAATAAAAATCACTTGTGATCTGTACAGGAGGTGGGGGAAAGGTCTCTACCCGATACACTGCTCAGTGGGAAGATGAACTTCTATCCTTTAAATGTATATGGACCATAACCTTTTTTAGAGCCAACTGTTATCAATAATATCCCCTACAGTGGTTTCCTTTCTGCTTACCTTAGTCAAAAAACATTAATTAACTAACTTTACACTCAGAATACAATAGCATATACCAAATTGGATCTCTGTGAGAGAGAGGGCAAAGCACATATTTCAGTCAAAAGTACTGACCAAATGCAGCACAGAAATTATTGTATTGTTTTAAATCACTAGGTTGGATACAGTAGTTGCCACAGACAGTTGTAAGCAATACAAATCAGATGTTTTAAACATACTTGGAAAAATGCAGAGGATAACCAATAATCACAGGCTCAAGGGTCCACTTGGTCGGCCACTAGTACAAAATGGTTGCATTATGTTGGAAATATTGCATTGTCTACAAAACTACCATTTGACCATTTATCCTGCCAAGGACATGGCAAGTGCAGGGGGACCTGACCTATGTATCAGGGACCAGATGTCTATATAGAGTACACTGCCTGGAGTTGGACATGGAGACTACAAGGTGCATCGTACCAGGGGCACACCAAATGCAAGGACATTTCAACTCCATGAGGTACCATGGACAACAATTGTGTAACAACACCAGGGATAAAGCGGTTGCATGGGCCACCCAGCCATCCACATCGAAACAACACCAGGGATAAAGCGGTTGCATGGGCCACCCTGCCATCCACATAGAAACAACGCCAGGGATAAAGCTGTTGCATGGGCCACCCTGCCATCTACATAGAAACAACGCCAGGGATAAAGCGGTTGCATGGGCCACCCTGCCATCCACATAGAAACAACGCCAGGGATAAAGCGGGTGCATGGGCCACCCTGCCATCCACATAGAAACAACGCCAGGGATAAAGCGGTTGCATGGGCCACCCTGCCATCCACATAGAAACAACGCCAGGGATAAAGCGGTTGCATGGGCCACCCTGCCATCCACATAGAAACAACGCCAGGGATAAAGCAGTTGCATGGGCCACCTTGCCAATCAAAAAAAGAAACAACGCCAGGGATAAAGCAGTTGCATGGGCCACCCTGCCATCCACATAGTAACAACACCAGGGATAAAGCGGTTGCGTGGGCCACCCTGCCATCCACATAGAAACAACACCAGGGATAAAACGTTTGCGTGGGCCACCCTGCCATCCACATAGAAACAACACCAGGGATAAAGCGTTTGCGTGAGCCACCCTGCCATCCACATAGAAACAACACCAGGGATAAAGCGGTTGCGTGGGCCACCCTGCCATCCACATAGAAACAACACCAGGGATAAAGCGTTTGCGTGAGCCACCCTGCCATCCACATAGAAACAACACCAGGGATAAAGCGGTTGCGTGGGCCACCCTGCCATCCACATAGAAACAACACCAGGGATAAAGCGTTTGCGTGGGCCACCCTGCCATCCACATAGAAACAACACCAGGGATAAAGCGTTTGCGTGGGCCACCCTGCCAATCAAAAAAAGAAACAACGCCAGGGATAAAGTGTTTGCATGAACCACCCTGCCATCCACATAGAAACACCTCTGACTATTCCAGATGGGCATAGCAACTTTATTGGGAGACATCAGCTGCGCAGGGCATTCAGGGTATTATGGGGTATTATGACTGTACAGGACAGCAGACATTTTCAGGTCGAGCGATGTTCGTTTTTCAGAATATAACATTGTCTATATACTTGTGACACTGCTAGATCTTTTATTTTCTAAACATCCTTTTGTACATTTGTATCTGTTTAATGAAGGGTACATTTTTATGTTAATTATTATGGCTTTGATGACAATCAAATCACATTTTAAGATCAATGCATGTAGAAATGCAGAAAATCCAACAGTTGTACTGTACATACATACATGAAAATAAAATGCAGTGTTGTATGTGCTTCTTGTAGATGTTTTGTCCATAAGCAGTCTCCAAGCCTATACCAGCAGCTGATGAATATGCTGGAGGAGAGCCTGTGACACTACACATTCTGCTATCCAGCTTCTCTGCTGCTCAGCAGGTCACAGTCTTACAGGATGCTTCACTTGAAAGTCCAGTTTTTGGATGACTCTCAGAAGACCTTTGTTGTGGATGTAAGTAGATCTATCAAACCCATTCCCATCATATGCATGATAGTACAGGTTCTAACATTAGAAATGCATATACTGTAGTATAAGCTATTGCTTAAATCAATACATACAGTCTGCATAATGTCCTTTACAAAGGCAGTTTGCATTTAATAGGATAAAGAATTACTTTTCTGCTTCAATTTTATTTATTAGAAAGTTAAAGAGATACAAACATTGTATGATATCAGGTATAAGATAAACAAAGCAGGTTCTTAGCAGTGTTGTATGATAACATAAATGGTCATACACAGTATAGTCATTAGATGGCATCTGAGAGAAGTCCAAGAACAAGCATTTGCATATATCCAACTCAGAATTATATCTAATAATTACTTTTAAAAAAAGTAAGGCAGGCAACATTGCTATGTATAGGAGCCAGCTTAATAAAAAAAAAAAATACATCAACAAATTTAAAAATTCAACTTGCAAATCACAAGGAAACTGATTGACTTTCTGCTTTTCGCTTCTTTTTTAAAAAATATCTCTTGATATGCATCATCAATTTTCCAAGTATATTCTTCTGAACCATTTAAATAGAGAAATTTTAAATAACAGCCTGTGTCGACGGAAGCAAGTGAATAATCAAATGCATAATTCAATCCTAACATTTTTTACCCTGGGGAAAATAAAGTTTACTTTCCTGAAGATTAAAATAACACTTGCTAAAAATAACGATCGGTGTTATGTATAAGTGGACAGATAATGAATTTTTTTGATATCATGTAGACTCCAAAAAAATGTTTGGGAAGCTACTACTTGCAAAATCTGCTTACCAAAGTTATTTCTCACTATTTTTTAAAGCCATTTTATATTAGCACACTTATAATAATGGTTTACCTTGTCTAAACATATTGTACAAAAATTATCTATTTCTTTTAGGAATTGCAGTTATACAGTATATATTAGTGTATTTACTATTTTTACTATACATGTGTATTTAGGTAACTTTCTGTCCCCCTCTGGTTTATGAGGCCACTCAAATATTTATCAAGATTTTTTGTTAAGCTTAACCCATTCAGTATTCTAATTTGATGTCCTTGTTTGAGGTTATATAACTAAATGATTTCATATTTCTCTTTTAAGTCTCACCAATACATTTATAGACATATGTGAGAGCTTAGCATGTCTAATACTGAGTACACTGTATTTACTTTACATGCACATACCTATTATTGTAAGCTAAGGCAGACTGTATTTTGCACACATAGAGATCTATATATAGTTAATTTGGAGCCAAGCAAATGAGCCTAGTGGTCAAGTATATGTTATTGTAGCTAATGTGTCCATTAAACTTGTGCATGCCAGCTATTCTTCCAGAGTATGAACAGATCTGACTCTTCACTTGCAGGCATTTCATCCATTTGAAGAGAATTGTGCTGCGCACGAAAGGAGCTTGTGAGTTCAGGCAGGATGAAAGGGAGAGTGGCCTGGGGCACATGGGGCAGGCACTAATACATGACAAGACCTCATTCTATAAGAAGTCAGCAGTCAAAATATTGGATCACTTAAGCTTTCTCTAGAATCAAAAGATGTGGTTGTGCCGGGATCTGCCTGTAGAAGACTGTTGGAATATAACACTGACTTTATTAAGGTTTTAGGTGAATGCAGGAAGTTCTTTCTCCCCGTTTTTTAATATATTAATTGAGGACACTTACAGGGATTCTATTTTCCCCTTACTATGAAGAAAGGACCAAAAACTTTTTAAAATACATGTTTACATTTTTTTTTGTACAAAATAACAAAACAGAATATTATAGGGAATGAAACTGTTGCAACAAGTGCCAATAACTCCGACTCTGATTTCTATAATGACCTGTACGCTTCTGTTTAGTGCTAGTTGTTGGAAATCACTTGATGGTTGCTTAGTGTGGCAACCAGTCTAATAGCAAGAGGAAAGCAGAGAAGTGAGGGCAGGAAAGGGAAGAGAGAGTGGTCAGAGAGGGCGACTTCTTATAAGAGGTAAAGGTGTGGAATTCAGGGATAGCTTGGGGATAAATAAAAGTCCCATAGCTCTCAAACCTTATTTATATCTAGTGTACTGTATATTCTATGAATTTTCAGCACCCTAATCTTCTTTAGGAGATCAGATTTAGATAGTGGGGAACTTTGTTTCCACTTCATCAGATGGTTGCTGTTCGTATTTTGCTAAACATCTTCAGTTCTTAAACCTAGAAGGATCAAAAAGACCTGGACCTTCTATTGCAGGAAACTCATTTGGCTGATTTCTCTACAAAGGATTTCAAACATAGCCTGGTAGGCTGATATTACTCATTGGATGGTTCAGTCCAGCAGATTCCAAATCCTATTACATTAGGCTGCATTTATACTTTAAAGTGTAAAGGAAACCTGTCAGAGAAATACTTAGATTACCATTCCTGACCACCTTTCGGAAATGTTAGTTGTCTCACCTGGAATAAGAGTGAAGGTCTGTGTATCTACACTGACCTTCACTGGCTACATACAGGTCACAGGCCAGTGACTCAAAAGTTTAAAAGTCAGGAGTTCCGCTTGACAGCCAGGCAACTAGCACTTGCAGAAAGGGGTCATATATGAGAAAGAGCAGCTCATATACAGTATTCATATCATGGCAGGTTTCCTTTAAACCTGTGTCAGATAAAAAGCATATTAGACAGGTTAGAGTTGTTAGGCCAAAGGACCAATGTGCAAGTGCTGATGTAAGAGCAACAATGTGATTTACAGCACATGCATATGTGTAGGATGTGAGCATAGAAAAAGGTAATTAGAGGAGAAAGTATCTAACTGTTGAAGTCACATAAAGATGTTTTCAGTGTAAGGTCACTCCTCCTCCTTGGCTTATTATGTATAATTAGTGGAGTCCATTAGCTTGATAGATCAGAGGGGTGAGCACAGACACTTAGTCTTCTTGTTCTTGTCATTGTATATGAATATTAGCTGCTCATCCACTTCACGGCAAGCTTTGTTGAAGCTAGTTAATAGTATTTGGTGTTTTCATTGCCCCTTGTTTTAAATCAATAGCCTTCTAATGTATTAGACTGAATTTCAGCATCTCTTAAGCCCTGGCTACCTTATGTACGTATTTATGAAGATTATGGCTAATGCAGCTACATCAGTTTTAGCTTCCCTGGTCTTTTCTAGAGAATTGCCTGCCCTGTCTATAACAAAGATGTACAGATTCTAGGGGCATTAGTATACTTCATATCTTAGAGGGGTTAATGGGATTGTAGTCATTGCTGGCATTGTCTTGGATTCCATAGATATTCAGGGCACTGAGCACATGAGATGTTCCATTACTGAACGTTATAATTGTTTTAATTACATGAGGCTTCTTAACATCGTCAGGAGCTAGCATGATTGTACAGCAGAACCCACTATTAGCATGTCAGTATAGAAGCAGCTAAATACCAGAACATAGCAATTTTATCCAACATCTCTTGTTTTCTGGAAACTTGTTATGCTTATTCCACCAATAAACAGTTCAAGGGATTTCTGCGATATATCTCAGCTCTGCCAAATGAAAGTGGAACTATATTGTTCATTCATTCCTTGATAATCCCCTTCAGCTGTATATCACCTCTAGAAATGTTTTTGTATAACAGAGGCCTATTTAAAGGTTGCTTTAATCTGGTGCCCCAGACTAACCACTTTGTTACACCTCACAGTAGATGTTAATCTGGTAAAACACCCATGTGTTTGGGAGGATGTATGCAGAATGTGTAATCAACTTATTGACTTATTGGCAGTGTTTCTCAAGCAAGGTGATAAGTGTCATGGTCCTCTTTTTCCACCATGGTGCTGGTGGGCTGAATGCCAGCACCATAACAACCAATGATGCTCTAGGGCCTGGATGCATGGCATCATTCTTTGCTATGATGACGAGAGCTGGTTCAGCAAAGCGGGTGGCATGCAGGGCCACCCCCTTGTATTTAGGATAAGACAGAAGTCCGCCTCCTGCACCTCCACCCACTGACTGGCTGCTGGAGCCAAAAAGCATCCCCCTTATGTGCAGAGGGGACTGTGTGATTGTGAAGCTCTGTGATGGGGCTCTGTGATGGGGGAGGACTGTGTGATTAGGGGGCTATGTGATAAGGGGATTTTGTGGTGATGGGGAGCCTCTGTGGTGATGGGGTGACCCGGGTCCTGTTGTGATGGGGGCCTACCAAGTGTAGGGAGCACTCTTACTTGAAGGGATACTGTGATTTGGTGGGAGCCTCTGATGTGAAAGAAGGACCTCTGATGTGATGGGGAAACCTCTGAAGTGAAGGAAGGCTTCTGATATGAAGTTATTTTCATCAATGCAGTTGTGTGCATTGTCTCAGGCACAGGTTTCTCATTGTTAAATAACCTTTTTGTTGTTTAGACTGGTGTGCTTCCAGATTTTACATATTTTCAAAGTATTATTGAAAAAGGGTTGAGAACATTGTTGGCAATGGTAAGAAAGAATATAAATATTAGGGGAATTAAGGACATAAGGTAGCAGCTTTGCGAATGATATGTTGTTTTGTTTTTTGTGAATACCAGAACGACATTGCCTAATCTAATGGGACTATTAAGGAGCTATGAGGAGTTATCAAATTTGAAAATAAATCTATCAAAATCTGAGGTTTTGAACATTAATACATCAAAGGTAGAAGAACAGCGCCTACAAAAAAGATTTTCCCTTTATATGGAGAGAGAGAGAATTAAGTTACTTAGGAATAAAACTAACCCCTTCACTAAAAAACTTGTATCAAGCTAATTACATTCCATTAATAAATGAAGTTAAGGATGAGTTGAGAAGACTTTCAATAGGGGGGGGTCTCGTGGATAGGTCGTATTAACCTGGTCAAGGCAGTGATAGTGCCACAAATACTGTATAAGTTCCAAATGCTCCCCATATACTTACAAGGATCTTTTTTTAAGATAATAAGAAAAATGATATGCAGGTTTATATGGGCTAATAAGAAACCTAGAATCTGAAGTGAGATCCAACAAAGAGAAAGGGGGATTGAACTTGCCAAACATAAGGAAGTACTATATGTCAGTGTTATTATCACGGGTGGTGGATTGGATTTATAATTTGGAGGGGAAAAGGTGGGTTAAAATTGAAAGAAAAAGGGTTGAGAAACACTATCCTAGAGTATTCATATCTTGGTTATGCTATACAGTTTCTTACCTGGATGCCCCATGATGTACAGGCTCCTGGATTTTATAGAAAACTTTTCTGCAGGGCTGCCCTGTCATCTTCCTGCAGCTGAACTTTTGTTGCTGCATGGGTTAACAGCATTGATTCTCCAGGCTCAGCAGATGCACAGGGACAGTTTCACACTGCTGCATTGTGTTTTGGCCCCAGTGAGGGTGAAGTGCAATGTGCCCATGGGCAATGATGCACCAAAAATCCTGTATGCTATATCTTTGATGTGCTTTCAGAAAATGCATAAAAAATGTGCACTCTAATAGTAAGTCTAGGGGAAAGCATGGGTAACCCACATGAAAACCATGAGTACAATGTGCTGCAGTGTGAAAGGGGCCTAGGTTACATTTTCCAATCTAGACACTTGCTCTGATGACAACTGTCTGAGAGAGCATTTCACTGTAGAGTTTCCCCGATTTCCTGTTGTGCATACAGGACAGGAAGTGTTTTTATTATTTTTGTAAGAAGATAGAAGAAAATGCATCTATATGGGATTTTTAAGTTGCCAAGGCTAAAACCAGAATATCAATAAAATATTTTTAATGATATTCAAACTTTCTCTTATGATTACCACTTTTTACACCCTTGCACCATTACATACCTCAATTTTAGTGGATAGTTCAATTATTTCAACAGAGATGCAATCCCTTCAGGTGGGCGAGGGAAAGGTGATGTCTTATTCTTCAACGCTGTTCACATTACCACCTTTACCTCACTCATGTGAATGGATCTGAACTAAGGTTACCTACTCTATCCTTGTGAACAAGTCCATCAGAGGTGAAACGCATTTAAGGAGTGTGTGATTTCTTGGCCGGAGATTACATGTGTGCAGCTGCATTATTGCTATCAGAATAAAGTACAAAGACAAGCTAATTACTCCAAAGACATGCTGGTAGGTTAATTAGATCCTGTCTAAATTGGCCCTTGTATATGAATGTATGAATGTAAGTTAGGGACCTTAGATTGAGGGTTAGGGACTGATGTGAATGTACAATATATATGTAAAGCTCTGCATAAATTGACAGCACTATACAAGTACCTGTAATAATAAATACATTAAATAAATAATAATTAGGTAGTGTGACTTTAATCTTCTTCTGTTCTTCAATTCATTTATTAATGAAGCAGCTAAAGACTGATTGCTGGATTCTTTAACACAGACGTTGTTGTCAGTTTGATTTTGGCAGTGAAGAAGATCAAGGTGTATGTGATACAGCCAATATATTCAAGTTTTTTGGGGTATACCCCTTACACCCAAAGTCCACAAGTGGTTACAAATCATTAAAGGGGAGATCAAGTGCAAATGTAAAAAAATTTAAAATCAGTAGCTACAAAAACTGTAGCTACTGACTTTAAAAAAACATCCACTCACCTGTCCCTTGATCCCGTGGTGTACCCGCCCCCCCCCCTCCACCCCACGCAGCCTGTTTCATTATCCACCCTGTGTTCCCGGCGCTGGCATCTTCAGTGTGGGCACCTGGCTGTGACAGCTTGCGGCTTCACAGCTGGATGCCCACTGCGCATATGCAAATATCTTTTTGAATGGTCCCGTAGTCTTCTGGGACTTGGCACGTGTCCCAGAAGACTACAGGGAGGGAGAGGGGGGAGGACAACTTCCATTTCCAACTGCCTAGGCAGAAGTGAGAGCGGGCACCTGTCAATTTCGGTTACCCGCTCCCCCCCCCCCCACTCCCCAAAGGTGCCAATCCTTAACAGGGAGCGGGGGACCAGTCCTTAAAACTGAACTTCCCCTTTTGGGTGGAGCACCGCTTTAACTGTATTTTTAAATGCAAGTAGTATAAGTACCTAGATTTGCATGACTGTCGACTGGTCTGTGTTCTGCTGTACCTTCATTATCTAATCAGCAGGCTGTTCTTATCTAAGCTGTGTGGATTTTGTAGTGGAGGTTAAAGACCTGTTGGAGAGAAATGTCTGGTTCACAAGACTGGTTGAACAAAATTACAAAACCTAGAAGAGGCCATATAGTGCCCACATATGTATTTCTACTGTGCATTTAGTTTCTTAGAGTTTACACACTGGGCTTTAATTAGGGTTACTTAAGTTTTAGATAGGAATTCCTTGCCAAAACCTTATCCCCAAATTGTTGTCAGCCTCAAAATATTTTACTCTCACCTTACAATCCAGTTTTCTTCTGGTATCATTATAAAATATTTTCATATAATGTTGCTACACACAGCATTAAAATTTATACAGTCCAATGGTGATTGTACAGTTTGATTGTAAGACCATTCCACACACTTTGGGGGTGATTCAAAAAAGCATTTGTGGCACATTTCTGGCAGTGTGGATGTAGTCAGGAGCATTGTGACAAATTTATTGTTAGTACTGACATGTGACAAATTCATGTAGTTCCTATTTGTGACACGTTTACTGTATTGTTGCTACAAACACCACTATATTGGTAATAAAGAAAGTGGGGGTAAGTAAGTCTTCTTCTCAGCACCGGCCATATCCAGGTCTCTCAAAAGAGGGTATTGGAAGTGTATATGAGCCCTTTCAGAATTATGAATGCCTTCAGATTTGTTTTATCTGCTGCAGAATTTAACCAACTATTTCAGACTTGTTTTTGAGGGTAATGCATCAGTTATAAATGATACACCCAAGATTCACACAGCTATCACCCAGAGTTCACACAATTTAGCAAATTATTCCAATTAGAAAAATGTTTAAAGCTTAGGTGAAAGTTATGAAGCTTAGGGGAATAAATTTTATAAAAAGACATCATAAAATGAAAATCCTAGCTTTGAGTGTACCTCACTAAGTATTGAATTACAAAATACATACAACTGATTCCTGTCTTTAGGATAAAACTGTACATCCTCAAACAGGAGCGGTGACATCTGGACCATGGCTGCAGGACAGTCGTTCCAGGCATTACTAGCATGCTTGGATGACAGCAGAGTGTGTGGTTGGCTGGCCTTGTTGACAGGTCAGCAATCAGCATAGTACATGTGGAATGGCTTTCTGGCTGATGAAAGGCCTTAAACACCCAACTCTCACACAGAGTGCTCAGCAATGCAAATCCTCCCTCTGAAGTTGGACTGGAACCTGCTAGGCCATAATAGCGTGGCACCCCTATAGTGCTGAACAGCAGCTCTGACACACTGTGTGAAATCCCCCAGCCCAAGAGAGCGAGCCTATCATTCTCAGTCAAATATATAGTCTTTCCCATCAGCCCATTCTTTAGTTCAGCCCCTTGGGAGGTATAGTTCAAGAAGAAGTATGGTAACCTCTTGTCCAATGATATCAGGACTACATGTCCCAAGATTCTCTGCTTTATCCAGGACAGTCATTCTCAACTCTTCTGACAGGAAATGAATCAGACTTCAGTAACACAGGCACTAGTGGGGAATGCTAGGTCAGCTGTCCCCAAGTGACATTTTAATCCATGATGTCATAGTCACCACCTGGCTACACAATCTCTTCTAGGCCATTGTTCAGGCCATGCCGATATACATGAGAAAAAGGACATGGATAATTGGGCACTACCATGGGGTGCATTTAATAATGCAAAATTTTTGAAAATAAATAAGTACCATTCATGTACTCAAAACACACACCTTGTCCTTTAGTAACAATATAAAAAAGTACAATGAAAAAGTTAATAATGTTCCCCGATGTAAATCCATAATTAGTCACAATGTCCAGGAAAGTAAATCCATTATCCTGCATGGTGTCCAGCAATGTGATCTTCATCAATCAAGACTACCCAACGTTCGCTGATGTTAACCTGCTACACTCCCATGAACAATGCTGGGGATCCTGGGCGATTATTATTATTATACAGGATTTATATAGTGCCAACAGTTTGCACAGCACTTTATAATGTGAGGGCAGACAGTACAACTGTAATACAATTTAATACAAAAGGAAACAGAGAGCCTTGCTTGTTAGAGCTTACAATCTAAAAGGATGATGCTATTGACCAAGTATGGACAATGACCAAATTTCATAATGATGTAACCTGGGATCTGATGGGAACCCACTTCTGATTCAAACATCATTACTAGTGGTCAGCGAATACAGATTACAGCCCCCTCCCTCCTTCCCTCTCTCTCTCTTTCTAGGCATTAGTAACCAGTAGAATATCCCATGTCCCCCAGGTATAATTTCCCTTCCCACCCCCCTGTTTCTAGTTAGTGAGATTGCAATAGATACGTGTGATGTATATACATGGTCCCATGTGGTGATGTCATAGATCATAGATAATACTTTTGAAGATACAGCTGGGAAGGGAATCTCTGAGTGTTCTAGCTCTTGACTTCGGTATGTGGCCCAGATCCACGGAACCCAGGGATTTTGTTGCAACACTAGAACAGTCCTATGAGATCCAGGAAGGTTAAATGGCATGGATCCATATCATCACCTCTATCCAATGAGCAGGGGGCTTACTCAGAAAGCAGTGACAAAGTGACATGAATGACTAGCAGATGTGTGTGTGACAAAAATGGCAGACCAAATTTCCTGGCAGGTAAAACAGAGAAAATGGATGTATTGTAACTGTGTGTCTAGCTGTCTGCCTTGAGTTCCACTGTAAAAAAATTATTTTAAAAATTGTCAACTGGCTTCAAATGTAGTAGATTAGCTGTAAAGTTAAAATACATTATATTTCTCTTCTGTATAGAAAATACATATAAAATGTAAAGTGTAAGTTCACCTTCAGCAACAATTTCCAAGAACGCCCCTATGCAATTCCATACCTACTGAATAGCACATTACAGCTCTCCTCCTGTTTCCAATGCTACACCTCCCATTACATATGCAGCAGTGGGAGGAGGTGTGTGTGTGTTGTGGGGGGGGGGGGGCTCTCTGCAAAGAAAGCTGACCCCTTGATCCATCTCCGGGGTGGGCTGGACACCACAATTGTGTGCCCTCTAATCGCCACTCTGGGGCATGTAAACTGCATGCATGCGCAGTACACTCTCTCTTTTCGTAGCTGTGGTGGCTGTTCAGCTGGACAAGGAGAGAAAAAAACACTGAACAGTTTAATGTTTTCTATGTTTTTACAGCAAAAAGCTCCTGGAAAGGAATTATTCAACATGAGCTGCAGCCATTTGAATCTGACAGAGAAAGAATACTTTGGCCTGGAATTTAAAAACAACACGGGATACCATGTAAGTAATTGGCTTTTCAATTGCTTATTTAGAGGTAACCATATTTGTTTTGAGGTCAGTTTTGTTTGTTTTTTTGCACAATTGGTGGCGGTGTTATGATGGTTAGCTAAAGAAAGAGACTTTATTATTATTGTTATTATTATTATCATTATACAGGATGCACGCTGCTCAAAAAAATTAAAGGAACACTTTTTAATCAGAGTATAGCATCAAGTCAATTAAACTCCTGGGATATTGATCTGGTCAGTTAAGTAGCAGAGGGGGTTGGTAATCAGTTTCAGCTGCTTTGGTGTTAATTAAATTAACAACAGGTACGCTAGATGGGCAACAATGAGATGATCCCCAAAACAAGAATGGTTTTACAGGTGGAAGCCAGTGACATTTTTTTTCCTACTCATCTTTTCTGACTGTTTTTCACTAGATTTGCATTTGGCTAGGGTCAGTGTCACTACTACTGGTAGGATGAGGCGATACCTGGACCCTACAGAGGTTGAACAGGCAGTCCAACTCCTCCACAATAGCACATCAATACGTGCCAATGCCAGAAGGTTTGCTGTGTCTCCCAGCACAGTCTCAAGAGCATGGAGGAGATGCCAGGAAACAGACAGTTACACTAGGAGAGCTGGA
Source organism: Staurois parvus (assembly GCF_062004578.1). Taxonomy (NCBI): domain Eukaryota; kingdom Metazoa; phylum Chordata; class Amphibia; order Anura; family Ranidae; genus Staurois; species Staurois parvus. The sequence continues at coordinate 2,868,583 of NW_028318841.1, forward strand.
CAGGGACGTAGAAGGTCCTTAACCCATCAACAGGACTGGTATCTGCTCCTTTGTGCAAGGAGGAACAGGATAAGCCCTACAAAATGACCTCCAGCAGGCCACTAGTGTGAATGTCTCTGACCAAACAATCATAAAAAGGCTTCATGAGGGTGGCCTGAGGGCCCGACGTCCTCTAGTGGGTCCTGTGCTCAATGCCCGGCACCATGGAGCTCAATTGACATTTGCCAATGAACATCACAATTGGCAGGTCCGCCACTAGTGCCCTGTTGTATTCACAAATGAGAGCAGGTTCACCCTGAGCACATGTGACAGACGTGAAAGGGTCTGGCGAAGCCATGGAGAACATTATGCTGCCTGTAACATCGTTCAGCATGATCGTTTTGGTGGTGGGTCAGTGATGGTCTGGGAAGACATATCCAGAAACCACTAAACAGCTCATCCACTCCCTCATCATATCACGACTCGACTACTGCAACTCCCTCCTCACTGGCCTGCCTCGCCGCTGGCTATCCCCTCTTCAGTCCATCCTGAACACGGCTGCCAGACTCATTCACCTTTCCAACCGCTCTGTCTCCGCCACCCCCCTCTGCCAATCCCTCCACTGGCTTCCGATTGCGCAACGGATCAAATTCAAAATCCTAACGCTGACGTACAAAGCTTGTCCACCATACTGCCCCGAACTACATCTCTGACCTAATATCCAAGTACTGCCCAGCACGCACAATCCACTCCTCACAAGACCTCCTTCTCTCTAGTTCCCTGGTCTCCTCCTCCCATGCCCGCCTCCAGGACTTCTCCAGGGTGTCACCCATCCTCTGGAACTCCCTGCCCCAACCCATCAGATTATCACCTACTCTCCTCTCCTTTAGGCGCACCCTGAAAACCCATCTCTTCAGGGAAGCCTACCCCACCCCCTGCTAACTTGCCAACCTCCTCCACTCTTCCTACCACTCCATCCCCCACAGCTATCTCCTCCTGTGCCACCACCCCCTCCCTCCTAGATTGTAAGCTCGAAAGAGCAGGGCCCTTGATCCCCTCATGTTTTGCATTGTATTGGTATTGTTCTGTCACATGTTCTGTCTCCCTTTGTAATGTACAGCGCTGAGCTAACTATTGGCGCTTTATAAATACTGTATAATAATAATAATAATAATGGAGGGATACACAGGCCTCTGCAGGCTAGACAATGGCACCCTGACTGCCATTAAGTATCAAGATGAAATCCTTGGACCCATTGTCAGACTCTACACTGGTGCAGTGGGCCCTGTGTTCCTTCTGGTACACGACAATGCCTGGCCTCATGTGGCAAAAGTATGCAGGAAGATCCTGGAGGATGAAGGAATCGATACCTCTGAATGTGCCCCAAGCTTGCCTGACCTAAATCCAATAGAACACCTCTGGGATATCATGTTTCGGTCCATCCGATGATGCTAGGTTGCACCTCAGACTGTGCAGGAGCTCAGTGATGCCCTGGCCCAGATCTGGGAGGAAATACCCCAGGACACCATCCGTCATCTCATTAGGAGCATACCCCAACATACTGAGTATCATTCTTAGTTGCTGTAATGAAATTTCAGCAAAATGGACTAGCCTGCCGCATTATTTTTTCACTTTGATTTTTGGAGTGTCTTTGAATTTAGTCCTTTCTAGGTTGATAATTTTCATTTCCATCAAACAATGGGGCATCCTTACGTTCCTAACACATTACCCAGTCCATATCAGTATAGATATCCCCATTGAGATTTGATGTGTTTTCAAAGTGTTCTTTTAACTTTTTTGAGCAGTGTATGTAGCGCCAACAGTTTATGCAGCGCTTTACAATATAAAAGGGGCAGTACAAGTACAATACAGTTCAATACAGAAGGAATAGGACTTTATCAAACACTACCTACTTTGAGGCTGTGTTTGTATGACTGAAACCAAGCCTTTTGATAACAGAAGAGTCACTCAACAGCTTACTCCTTAATAATTAATAAATAATCAAAATATGTACATTCCCCTTAATTGAGTGATCACTCAGGTTAGTAATCCAATGTTAATTTAGACAACCTTACAACCTTGTTAGATCTTATTGCATCATCTATTGCTCTTTATACACCTCCCCTTATATCTCCTGCTCATCAGCTATTGCTGGACCTTATTACATTTACACCTGTTTATGGGCAATAGCTAGATCCTATCAATGAGGACCCCCTGCGCTACCTTACAATACCCAAAAATAAGATGAGGAAAAGCTGCTGGCACCTGACCATGTACCAAAAATGAATGATAAGCTAAAATGAAAATGAAATGGTTCTGCACTAATCCAATTTCACAATATTACATAGTCAAAATGTGGTGAATACTAACAATACCAACCCCCAACAATTAAAAACAAATGGTTAAACCAACTAGTAAAAAAAAAAAAGTAAAAAAAAAAAATAAATAAATATATATATATATATATATATATATATATATATATATAGAATAGAATAGACAAGAAAACCATAAACCAACGAAATATGGCCTTTTGAAATGGTGATCTATCCCCACAAAACAAAGAGAGCATTCATTAAGTGACAATAATGAATACATAATCACCTATAGTAAATCTTTAGAATAGAATGTGTACCTAGAAAGTCACTATCCACAAGACCACACTTTGACGCTCTTTATGTGTTTTCTGGTCTATTCTATTCTATAGATTTCCTATATGTGATTATGTATTCACTATTGTCACTTAATGAATGCTCTCTTTGTTTTGTGAGGATAGATCACCATTTTACAAGACCATATTTCGTTGGTTTATGGTTTTCTTGTCTATTCTACTCTATATATATATTTTACATATTTTCTTTTTTACTAGTTGGTTTAACCATTTGTTTCAATTGTTGGGGGTTGGTATTATTAATAGCTAGATCCTATAGCACCTCCTGCTTATTGGTTATTGCTGAACCTAATTAAACCTTCTCATCGAATATCGCCGGACCTTATTGCACTCCTCATCAGCTATTATTGGGCCTTAATGCACCCCCCCCTTTTATGAAGTAATACTGAACCTTAATGCACCTCCCTCTCATTCATCATTTATTACTGAATCTTATTGCATCTTCTTCTTATCAGCTATTGCTTGACTTTATTGCACCTGTCCCTCATCAGTTATTACTGAACCTTAATGTGTCTTCCACTTCTCAGCCTCATTGCACCACTCCCTTACTAGTTATTATCAAGTCATTTATTTATTTATTTTCCTACTTTCTGCTTATTAGCTATTGCTGGACTTTTAATTCACCCTCCCTTTATCCTATATTGGTTGACCTAATTGCACATCCCTACACACTAAATCGATATTTTTTCCTTTTTTACAGTACCCACAAATTACAGAGTTGGACTATAGTTCCTTTTGGTTGGAATAAGTATAATTAGGGAGAATTTATTGTAATAATTAATATATAAGAAATGAGTGATGTTTCCGGGGACACATTTACATACCCTGAGAAAAATGCTTAATTAGAAACCCCTATAGAGATAATAAAAATGGCCAATTTGAAGGGGATTTGATAAGTATGGTGATCCAAGTATTGAAGATTGCAGGTATGCATGATTATACACAGACCAGAGAAATCACTAGGCACTTATTTTAGGCAAATGGAAAATGTTTGATTTGCCAAATTAGCCAGAAGCGTAGACTTGCTCATTTCCCAAATAGATTTGTTTCTGCTGGGACATTTTACTTTACTATAATATCTTATATGGCACGGTTTAATCTGTATGACTGTAACCTATAGATTTAACATGTTTTCTATCAAATTTATTTAGAAATATTTTATACTGAACTATAGTATCTGACTTGTATGACAAGTTGCAGTTGTGTTCCAGAAAAATGTTTCTGTGACAGCCCCATCTTGTGGTAAGTCTAGGATACAACACTTGGCATAGATTAAAACTTAACCTACCACCTGCATACAACAACAGGCAAAGCTCAGACTTTACAGACTGGCTCAGGTCTTTTGGTGCTGAAAGCAAGTGAAAAATGTAATCATATGTCAGAATATCCCTGAACTGTAACTTATACCTAACGCTTAACCTAAGACCAGGTTCACACCAGTGTGCTGTGGCTTGGGTACAGGGCAATTGTAGCTGTGGTTTACATGTAGTTTTGGGTGTGCACCCATTGATTTCTATTACAGAAGTCTACAAACTTTCTAAACAGAGGGCCAGACTTTAGGAGGGAGGGGGACTGTGGCCAATGGGGGTAGAAAATGTCCTGGATTCAGTGGAAATAAACAATGCCTTGGGCTTTGTGGGAGGATTGGTGCCCCATTATTGGTGTCAGTTGGAGGAATAGTGCCCCATCATTGATGTCAGTGAAGGAATAGTACCCTATCATTGGTATCAGTGGAGGAATAGGCTCCCATCATTGGTGTCAGTTGGAGGAATAATGTCCCATCATTAGTGTCAGTGGAAGGAATAGTGCCCCATCATTGATGTCAGTGAAGGAATAGTGCCCCATCATTGGTATCAGTGGAGGAATAAGCTCCCATCATTGGTGTCAGTGGGAGGAATAATGTCCCATCATTAGTGTTAGTGGGAGGAATAGTGCCCCATCATTGGTGTCAGTAGGAGGAATAATGTCCCATCATTGGTGTCAGTAGGAGGAATAGTACCCCATCATTGGTTTCAGTAGGAGGAATAATGCCCCATCATTAGTGTCAGTGGGAGGAATAGTGCCCTGTCAATGGTTTCAGTGGGAGGAATAGTGCCCCATCATTAGTGTCAATGGGAGGATTAGCACCCCATAATTGATATCAGTGGGAGGAATAACGCCCCATTATTGGTGTCAGTGGGAGGAATAGTGCCCCATCATTGGTGTCGATTGGAGGAATAGTGCCCCATTGATGGTGTCAGTGGGAGGAATAGTGCCCCATTATTGGTGTCAGTGGGAGGAATAGTGCCCCATCATTAGTGTAAGTGGGACGAATAGTGCTCCATCATTAGTGTAGGTGGGAGGAATAGTGCCCCATCATTGGTGTCAGTGTGAGGAATAGTGCCCCATCATTGGTGTCAGTGGGAGGAATAGTGCCCCATCATTGGTGTCAGTGTGAGGAATAGTGCAGCACAGTTGGTATCAGTGGGAGGAATAGTGCCCCTTCATTAGTGTCAGTGGGAGGATTAGTGCCCCATCATTGGTGTCAGTGGGAGGAATAGTGCCCTCTTGCTGGTGTCAGTGGAGGAATTATGCCCCACTCTTGGTGTCAATGGGAGGAATAGTGCCCCAAGGGCCGGATAAAGAATAGCAAATGGACGCAGTTTTGAGACCCCTGTTCTATTAGACTGTGTGCTTTCTGAAAGTGCATCAAAGATGCAGCGTGCAGGACTTTAATGAGCTTTCATGAAAATGCAGTCTAATAGAAGTCAATGGGAGTGCACCTAAAACTGCATGTAAAATGTACATAAAATGTGCTGCACCCAAACTGGAGTACACTGATGTGAACCCATGCATTACCTACGATTTAACATTCAATTACCCCTACAACATAACCTTAAAGTAGAACTGAAGGTAAAACCTGTTACATTTTTTAAAGTGTAAAGGAGGGTTATAGCCCCTGTCGGGTTTTTGTTCTTGCCTTTGGTGTCCAATTTAGGAGATTTTTCTATCACTTTCTGTTGCATAGCCACAAGAGGTGAGCAGAAAGCCCTCCAATGTAAGGAAATCCCTAGTTGTCAGCAGGATCACCAGAACTAATGTCCCCTTTGGAAGATTTCCCCTCTATTACTGTTCTGGTGAAACCCCAAAATGTGTGCACACTATACACCTGCTGCCAGTTTTATAATACAAGTACTGGGACAAATGAATATGTAGGACTGAACCATGATCGGTGTGCTTACTCTACATGCACTGCTTTGGCCCGCATTCTGTGTACACTGAGCTAGTGTGTGTGTGGCAAAGCAATCTGAATTGGGTAAAACTTGGCTTGTGTAGGGTTACAGAACATCGCACAGCTGTATTCAGTAGGCTCCTGAAAGTGTAGCAACTGTAAAGTTCCCTGTCTAGAATTTTCCACAATAATATATCTATGCATTTGAGCTTTAATAGCCATTTACTACTACAGAGCATATTCACTCACATGCATGGTGATTTCATGCAGTTGAAGGTAATAAAACATATGATATGCCATTATCAGGGAATGTATTTTCCATTTTGCACGGCGTTTGTTTTTTGAGTATATATATATATATACTATAGAGTACATCCTCTTGTTGTTGCAGGTTTGGCTGGGACTTCTGAAACCCATAACCAAGCAAGTGAAAAGTAAGTTTGTAAAACTTTGTGAAAGATAAATATATAAAGTTTGTAAAAGTACTCTAAAGGAAATAGTATTTCACCTGAAAAACCGTCCTGAACATTCATTTATGTAGTACAAATATAATCTTATGTTATACATATTTTACACTTCCTTGTGCAGAGTGTGCTTTTTCTTTAAGATCCTAAGGAAACAATTTTCAAATTCATGGTGAAGTTCTTCCCAGTAGACCCGGGGCAACTACGGGGCGAGTTAACTAGGTAATACCTTCTATTTATTTTTATGTTTTTCAAGATAATATGCCTCAATCTGAACACTATCTGTCAGGGATCCCCTCGATCCCCGCCGCGATGGTCCCGGCGCAGGCGCAGTGTGCCGCCCTGTGCAGGGACTCGAGCACTAGGTCCGGGCCGGCCGCGGCGTTCGAGTTCGCGCATGCGCAGTAGAAGCCGCGGCCGCCCGCTGGGCACCAATGGCAGCGCAGGGCGGGATATTTAAACGACCCTGAGCTGTCATTCAGTGCCTTCTGGTCTTACCTGTATCCTGTATCTGCGAACCTGTGAATTGTAAGTTGCTGACCCAGATTGTGCCTTGACCTTGCTGTATTTCTCCTGCCCTGACCTTTGCTTTGCCTGACCTCTCTCCTGAATGCCCCCTATTGGATTTGACCTGCTGTTGCTGACCTGGCGTGTGACCCGACCATTCTATGCCCGCTGCCTTGTACCTTGCCGTCCTCTCTGTTACCGACCCGGCCCGTCTGACCTTGCTCATCCATCCATCCATCCCGTGCCGTGGGGTCTGCTGACCTCCTCATATCAGACTCTTCCCCGTGGGAGCCCTTGGCGCATACCACTACCACTGACGGACGCACCCAGTAGCCACGACCTGGTCTCAGGGGGCTCCAAGTCCATCCCCACCATCAGGGGCCCTGGTGAACAAGCACCCTGGGACTTAGACTCCGTGCGCTGGGGACGCCTATTCAGTGGAGAGCTAGTGGTACTGCCAGGCGGTCCCTTACAGTACCAGAAGGCCATGACTGAGTCTAGAGGAGGGCCATCGCCGCTTGAGGAGATCTGCAGGCACCTGTCTAACTTGACACAGGCCGTATCGGCCCTGCAGGACAGATGTCAGCAGATTGAGAATCACTTCCAGACCTGCACTATATCCGTTCCTGCCCCACAGGCCGCGGTCATCGCACCCCCGGCCGTAGCAGCCCCTGCGCCGGTGTCTGGGGCATCCGCCCCACTCCCGGCGGCCGAACCCCGAGTACCCTTACCGGAACGTTTTCACGGGGACCGCACATGCTTCAGGTCATTCCGTGAGTCCTGTCTTCTCTATTTTGAGTTGCAACCACGAACCTTTGTGACTGAATCCGTGAAGGTGGGGTTCGTCATCTCCCTCCGGCAGGGTGAACCCCAAGACTGGGCCCACCGACTGCGGGGAAAAAATGACCCTCACCTTAGTTCGGTTGACAATTTTTTTGACGCAATGGCCATCCTATACGATGACCCACAGCGGGCAGCTTCTGCTGAAGCTACTTTGTACACGCTCCGGCAAGGCCGCCGAGCGGCGGAGGAGTATGCGTCTGAATTTAGGCGCTGGATGGGGGACACACGCTGGAACGAGTTTGCTCTCCTGCATCAGTTCCGTATAGGCCTATCAGAAGGCCTGAAAGATGAGCTCGCCCGGGTGGAGGTGCCTGAGACTTTAGAGGACTTAATTGCACTGACTATTAAGATTGACCGTAGGCTGCGGGAACGCAGGTTTGAGAGGTCCGGCCAGGGTCATGGAAATCCCTGGGGGTCATTTCAGGGTCCCAGTCAAGCACCTAGGCCAAACATCCAGAACCGGCCACCTGGAGATATCCCTGAACCTATGCAACTTGGCCTGGCATGGCCTAAACTATCTCCAGAGGAACACCAGCGCAGACGATCCCAGAACCTGTGCCTCTACTGTGGTGAAGCTGGTCATATGGTACGATCCTGCCTGCAGAAGCTGAGTAAGTGCACCTTTTCTTCCTTGTCCATTGGCAATGTTAGTCAATCCCAATACTTAGTGGTGCCCCTTTCTTTTCAGCTTCCGGAAAGGACAGTGGAAGTATCGGCCATAGTTGATTCGGGGGCATGCAGCTGCTTCTTGGACATTAATTTTGCTCACCAGCAGGGTATTCCTCTCCAATTGAAACAGAAGGGGTTCAATATTTATTTGGCCGATGGTTCCCGGATAAAATCAGGGGTAGTGAACCAGGAAACCCCCTCCATCGCCACTGTCATTGCCGGCCAGCACCAGGAACTGCTCCGCCTGGATGCTATAGCTTCACCCCTCTTCCCAGTCATTTTGGGGCTCCCATGGTTACGGGCCCATAACCCCCAAATTGACTGGGAGACCGGAGTAATTTCATTCCCTTCTCCATACTGTCGGGTATACTGCCGCACTTCGGGCCCGGGGGTCCCCCAAATCCTCCTGTGCTCTGAGGGGGAAGCCGAATTAAAACAGGTAATCCTGGCAGCCTACCATGAGTTTCTAGATGTGTTCAGCAAGCGGGGATCTGATACTCTACCCCCCCACCGCCCTTATGACTGTCCCGTTGACCTGTTACCCGGTTCAGAAATTCCTTTTGGGCGAATCTTCCCCCTTTCAGAGCTCGAATTGGGGGCCCTGAAGGAATATATCGAGGACAGCCTCCAGAAGGGGTTCATCCGCCCCTCCACTTCACCGGCGGGGGCGGGAATTTTCTTTGTTGAAAAAAAGGACAATACCTTGAGGCCGTGTATCGATTACAGGGAGTTGAACAGGGTCACGATAAAGAACCGTTACCCACTGCCGTTAGTACCAGAGTTATTCCAAAGTTTAAAGTCAGCAGTGGTTTTTACAAAGCTGGATTTGAGGGGAGCATACAACTTGGTTCGCATAAGGGAGGGGGACGAGTGGAAGACGGCCTTCCGCACCCGCTTCGGCCACTTTGAATATTTGGTCATGCCGTTCGGGTTGTGCAATGCTCCGGCCACTTTTCAACACTTTGTGAACGATATTTTTAGGGACTTCCTGGATGTCTTTGTTATCGTCTATTTAGACGACATTTTGATTTTCTCCCGTTCTTTGGGGGAACACAGAATACATGTAGCGAGGGTATTGGGGCGATTGCGGCAGCATGGGTTGTACGCCAAGGCAGAGAAATGTTGTTTTGAACAATCCAGCATTACTTTCTTGGGCCTGATTATCTCCACCGCGGGGGTCGCGATGGATCCCCAGAAAGTCGCTGCAATACTGGATTGCCCTGAACCCACGGACAGGAAAGGCGTCCAACGATTTATTGGTTTTGCAAATTTTTACTGAAAGTTCATCAAGAACTTCTCGGGTCTGGTCTCCCCCATTACTCAGCTAACCAAGCTGGGAACCCGGTTCAGATGGACACCAGAAGCTCAGGAAGCTTTTGAAGCCTTGAAGAAGTTGTTCACCTCGGCACCCATTTTGGGTCACCCAGACGCCGCCCTGCCCTACATCCTGGAAGTGGATGCATCGGAGAATGCGGTAGGTTCCATCCTCTCCCAGCGGAAAGGCACCAAGGAATTGCTCCATCCTGTAGCATTCTTCTCACGGAAGCTTACCCCAGCAGAGAAGAATTATGATATCGGTGATCGAGAGCTACTGGCGATCAAAACGGCGTTAGAGGAATGGAGGTACCTGCTGGAAGGTGCTGTGCACCCCATCTTAATATTTACTGACCACAAGAACCTAGAATATCTGAGAACCGCCAAGCGTCTACGCCCGCGACTGGCAAGATGGGCACTATTCTTTTCTAGATTCAACTTCCACATTACGTACCGGCCTGGATCAAAGAACACTAAGCCAGATGCGTTATCACGTATGTACGAGGACGCCAAGGAGATCCCAGTACCCGACACCATCCTGTCCTCGGGTAACTTCTTGGTCCTTCAGTCGGACCTTCGTTCCAAGATAATGGAGGCATCCACAACCGTCTCTACCCCAGCCGGAGGGCTCCTCCAGAACAAGGGGGGACTCCTATGGAGGGAAGATCGGATTGTGGTGCCGGAGGAAGCCCAAACCCTGGTCTTGGGCCATTGCCATGACCACCCGATGGCGGGGCACTTTGGCCCAGAAAAGACCCTGGAACTTCTCCGATGCTCCTTCTGGTGGCCGGACATGGCTAAAGATTGTAAGGGCTATGTAAGGTCCTGTATCACCTGCCAAAAGAACAAGCCATCCAGAAACAAAGTTTGGGGTCTGCTGCGACCCTTACCGATTCCTGAACGGCCTTGGCAAAAGATCTCGTTAGACTTTATAGTTGAGCTTCCGCCATCACTAGACCACACGGCAATCCTGGTGGTCGTGGACCGCTTGTCCAAGATGGCCCACTTCATCCCGTTGAAGAAAACCCCCTCGGCAGCCGAGACTGTGCGAGTTTTCATTCGTGAGGTAGTAAGGCTGCATGGGGTCCCCGAAGACATTGTCTCGGACCGAGGGGTCCAGTCCACGTCAAGATTTTGGAGGGCACTGTGCAAAGCCCTGGACATCAAATTGTCCCTCTCCTCTGCATTATACCCTCAAACTAACGGTCAAACCGAAAGGACCAATCAGACCCTGGAGCAATACTTGGGATGCTACACTTCGTTTACTCAAGATGACTGGATGCCACTTCTCCCCCTAGCGGAATTCGCGTACAACAACGCCCGTCACTCAGCGACGGGACAGTCCCCGTTCTTTGCCAACTATGGTTTTCACCCCGTCTTCCTCCCGGATTTGGTCCCGGAATGCCCAGTACCAGCAACGCAAGATGTAGTAACGTTTTTCTCCACGAACAATAAGAAGCTTCAGGAGGCCATCAGTCGGGCCCAGGAAGACTACAGGAAGGCATTCAACAGGAAACGGAGGGGAGATCTGGTGTTGCGGCCTGGGGAGAAGGTTTGGCTAGCGACGTCCAATTTAAAGATGCTTTGTCCGTTGAAGAAATTGGGACCCAAGTTTATAGGCCCCTTCTGCATTAAACGGATGGTCAACGAAGCGGCCTACGAACTCGTCCTTCCTGACACACTCAAAATCCACCCAGTCTTCCATGTGTCCCTGCTGAAGCCAGTAATCCCAGATGCCTTCCCTGACCGAGAATCGAGACCCCCGGAAGCCATAACGGTCGAGGGAGAAGAAGAATTTGAGGTGGAATCAATCCTAAAGTGCCGAAGGAGGGGGGGCCAGGCCCAATTCCTAATCAAATGGAAGGGCTATGGCCCTGAGGACAATTCTTGGGAACCAGCCCAGAATGTCCATGCACCTAGACTTGTCCGGAGGTTCTTTAGCGATCACCCGTGGTGGAGAGATCGGGTTGGCATCCAAAGGTTGCCCGTAGGGGGGGGGGCAATGTCAGGGATCCCCTCGATCCCCACCGCGATGGTCCCGGCGCAGGCGCAGTGTGCCGCCCTGTGCAGGGACTCGAGCACTAGGTCCGGGCCGGCCGCAGCGTTCGAGTTCGCGCATGCGCAGTAGAAGCCGCGGCCGCCCGCTGGGCACCAATGGCGGCGCAGGGCGGGATATTTAAACGACCCTGAGCTGTCATTCAGTGCCTTCTGGTCTTACCTGTATCCTGTATCTGCGAACCTGTGAATTGTAAGTTGCTGACCCAGATTGTGCCTTGACCTTGCTGTATTTCTCCTGCCCTGACCTTTGCTTTGCCTGACCTCTCTCCTGAATGCCCCCTATTGGATTTGACCTGCTGTTGCTGACCTGGCGTGTGACCCGACCATTCTATGCCCGCTGCCTTGTACCTTGCCGTCCTCTCTGTTACCGACCCGGCCCGTCTGACCTTGCTCATCCATCCATCCATCCCGTGCCGTGGGGTCTGCTGACCTCCTCATATCAGACTCTTCCCCGTGGGAGCCCTTGGCGCATACCACTACCACTGACGGACGCACCCAGTAGCCACGACCTGGTCTCAGGGGGCTCCAAGTCCATCCCCACCATCAGGGGCCCTGGTGAACAAGCACCCTGGGACTTAGACTCCGTGCGCTGGGGACGCCTATTCAGTGGAGAGCTAGTGGTACCGCCAGGCGGTCCCTTACACTATCCCTACTTGAGTGACTTAACACACTTGAGGAATACCTGGTTATAGACTCTGATTGTCGGTGTGTGTTTAGTGCTACCCCCACAGAGGCAGCTGTAAATTTACAGATTCTTTCCCAAACAGTGCAAAGGCAACAAGGCTCACAGATACAATCCAAATACTCGGGTTCATTGAACAGTCTATGGGATGTGTTTTTAAAATATATTTGCTTGTAGAGCTAGTAACAGGAAGAGGTTTGGGGTGATTTGGGATACTCCGAAACTTTAGATATTGTCAGCAGAGGACACTTCTCACTCAATAACAGCAGCACAAGCAACAAGTAGACTGGAACAGGCTATATCCTCATGGCTGTGGATCATCAAGTAAGTTTTAACATAGGTAAAGGTAGAGTGGAACAGTCTAAATCCTCATGGCTGTGCACCATAAAGTTGGTTGAATGACAGGTAAATGTAGACTGGAACAGTCTATATGTTGATGGCTGGGAACCATGAATTGAGATGCAGCACAAAAAGGGAGACTCTGCTCACAGAGTCTTGGAATAGGATTAGTTAGTAGGTGCAGCCTCTGGTAAAGTAGTCCCGGAGCCCCACATTGCCAAGCCAACTTCAAATGTGGCAACGGCAGCTTTAGGGACGAACGAACCCCCACACGTTGTCACAGGGGATTTTCTCTGGGGGTGGGGGGAGTCATATGCTAACATGCAACGTGTTGCTAAAGCTCGTTAGCCTTTAAAGATAACCATTTCAAACTGAGCTTATACATACTGTACATAGATTTGGCCACACAAGATGGTCAATTGTATAAGAGTTACTCTCCGTGTGGCATGCACATAATTAAAGCAGGAGACTAGTATCACATGTGACTGGTCAGGCTGCATTTTTTAATTGGTTTTGTTAAAGTACAGGTGTGGAGTGTACTATATATTTGCTATTCACTGTACTTTTTCAGGTATCTCTTCGCTTTACAAATAAAAAAAGATCTAGCATCTGGGAAACTAACTTGTAATGACAACAGTGGTGCCTTAATGACATCTTATATCATTCAGGGTAAGTAATATTTGATTTCTATTGCACTGCTCAAAGAAGCGGGTAGAGGGTCTCCTCTCAGAGATAGGGATACAATATGGGTCTGATGGAAGGTATTTGCATTTTGTTTGTTTGTCTTTATGGTTTTTTTTGCTACTGTAGCTGAGTTGGGAGATTATGAAGAGGAAACCGCCAGGAAACATTTGGAACAAAACCAGTACTTGCCAAACCAGGAGTATCTGGACAACAAGATCCTTAAATATTATCAGCGACATGTGTGAGTGTAATCTCTTTGTATTGAATAAATTAAAAACCCTTTTACTGTAAGACCTCGGAAAACAGGAGAAACCACCAGGCCCATCTGGTAGTCTGGGTCCAAAATAACTTGTAGTAGTTAGCCACATTCACTTGACTTGTTCAGTAGTGTTGAAGGTGTTGCTCCATTTATCATGTTCCTGAAACTAGAGAACTGAGGAAGCCAACTTGGATGAGTGGTGAAACATTAAAAATCAAGTCCAGCTAAATGTAACTAACTAAAACTAACTTTTGTCAATGCCTGACCCAGATCAGTACACTCTTGTGGCTTGCTACAAAGTTACAATTTCTGATCACCAAGGGAAAGGGGACTGAGGAAATGCTTCCTCCTGTCTTCAACAGGCTGATGACATCATCTCAACCTGGACAAAGTCACTCAAATACATATTTTTAACTGTAATAGGTGTACCTCTTTTTTTTGCTGTATTTTGTGACATTACAGGAATGCATTGAGCAGACTTGTAAAGTAACTAAAGTTACTAAAATGAATTGTTGTTCCTTTTTCTTCAATAAGAGCCCATGCATCATAAATTCCGGAATAATTCCCACACCCAAAAATCCTAAGTGCTGTGTACAACCGGCAACTGGTTCTCCCAGTAAAAGTACTTTATTCATAAAGGGTATAGTGTGCAAGTTACAGCAGGTTACGCGTTTCAGTAAAAAAAAAAAACCCTTACCAAATGCGTAAGCTGCTGTACAGTGAAGGAAATAAGTATTTGATCCCCTGCTGATTTTGAAATGAACAGTCTAAAAATCAAATGGTAGGTGTATTGTAATACAGAGAGACAGAATAGCAACAAAAATTTCAAAAGAAATTCATGTCTAACAAATTATGCACCGATTTGCATGTTCATGAGGGAAATAAGTTCATGAGGCAAATAAGTATTTGATCCCCTATCATTCAGCAGGATTTATGGCTACCAGGTGTCTTTCATACAGGTAACAAGCTGAGATTAGAAGCAGTCTCTTAAAAGGAGTGCTGCTAATCTCATTTTGTTACCTGTATAAAAGACACCTGTCCACAGGAGCAATCAAACAATCAGATTCCAAACTCTCCAACATGGCAAAGACCAAAGAGCTGTCCAAGGATGTCAGGGACAAGATTGTAGACCTACACAAGGCTGGACTGGGCTATCAAACTATCGCCAAGCAGCTTGGTGAGAAGGTGACAACAGTTGGTGTCTCCCTAGGTCTGGTGCACCATGCAAGATCTCACCTCGTGGAGTATCAATGATCATGAGAACAGTGAGGAATCATCCCACAAGTACACGTGAGGATCTTGTCAATGATCTCCAGGCAGCTGGGACCACAGTCACTAAGAAAACAATTGGTAACACACTACGCCGACAAGGATTGAAATCCTGCAGTGTCCACAAGGTCCTTTTGCTCAAGAATGCACATGTCCAGGCCCGTCTGGAGATTGCCACTGAACATCTGAATGATGCAGAGGAGGACTGGTGGAAAGTGTTGTGGTCAGATGAAACCAAAATCGAGCTCTTTGGCATCAACTCAACTTGCCGTGTTTGGAGGAGGAGGAATGCTGCCTATGTCCTAGCCAGTCTCCAGACCTTAATCCGGTTGAAAATCTGTGGAGGGAGCTGAAGATTTGATTTGCCAAATGTCAGCCACCAAACCTTAATGACTTGGAGAGGATCTGCCAAGAGGAGTGGGCCAAAATCCCTCTGGAGATGTGTGCAAACCTGGTGGCCAACTACAGAAAACGTCTGACCTCTGTGATTGCCAACAAGCGATTTGCCACCAAGTACTAAGTCAAGTTTTTGAAGGGGATCAAATACTTATTTCCCTCATGAACATGCAAATTAGTGCATAATTTGTTAGACATGCATTTCTTTTGAATTTTTTGTTGCTTTTCTGTCTCTCTGTGTTACAATACACCTACCATTCAATTTTTAGACTGATCATTTCTTTGTGAGTGGGAAAACATTCAAAATCAGCAGGGGATCAAATACTTATTTCCTTCACTGTAACTTGCACACTGTACCCTTTATGAATAAAGTACTTTTATCGGGAGAACCAGTTGGCAGCTCTTCACCTTATACTCTGATGCTGTGCCAGGAAGACACTGTGAGCTTTGGAGAATCGTTGGTCTACCTCCAGGGGAAGTCAACCCAGGTGTACATTTTCAGCTGTGTACAGCCACCCAAAGACATGAATGACTGTACAGATGTACTCAGATATACGCCAGTGCTTTATAGTTTACAGATGTATGCAAAAATAGAAAATAGTTCCCTTTTTTTTGTGCATACAACTGTATAATATCTGTTGCGGGGCTCAAACGCCCGTGTACAGCAGACATAAAGAAGGATTCATAAAGGAAGAAAATCCTCTGTGTAATTGGTGAGTCTAGTAGTGGAGACATGACTTGGAGCACCAATGTTTTTATTTTTATCAATGTAAATATACCCTTAATGATATGCTTTGGAGCTTAAGATGTCTATACTGGAATTGGTCATTGCTAGTATTGTTAGTCAGGATGACAGTCTCTAATAGGTATTTTTTTCTTACAGAGGGAAATCTCCAGCGGATGCAGACATGCAGCTGTTAGACATAGCTCGGAAACTGGACATGTATGGAATCAGACCTCATCAGGCCATCGATGGAGAGAACATGCAAATCAATCTTGCAGTTGCTCATATGGGAGTCTTGGTGATACGGGTCAGTACAACCATGTGTAGGCCTTTTGCTAGAAATAATTATAAAGTGGCAATCTACTACACTTTTGAAAAGAAGTGAGTATTCTGGGCAACTGGATTTTTCTTCTAAATGTCCCATATGTTACTCTACCTTATTTATTGTGTAAATACAAGAAGCCATAAATGCTTCAAGAACTTTATGGTTTTGCAGTTGTGGTTTGTCCCTTTACGGCAGGCCTTGACCTCTCTGTTACAGTTGGGTAATGTATTTTTTTTAAAGCTAATAGAGCGGTTGTTTTACCTGCCAAATGATTTTCAGTTCTGTCCATCCAGTCCTGAGACTTACAGAGCTCTGCCACACAACAATTCCCCGTGTGGTAGGGCAAAAACACTTCAAATGTTTTTTTGCTGCTGCTGTTAAGCAATACTTACGGGTCTTGTAAGTTCCCAAACCTGTGAATGGATAGTTAAAAGAGAAGCACCACACTGATAAGCTCATCTCTCTGTCACTTGTCACAATGCTTTCCCCATAGCAGAATGCTTCTTGGTAGTGCATGAGTACCGCATTAAGACTGTGTGACTCCTTTTGCTGTGTACTGTCCCCCTCTACCCATCTGGACTCTGGCTACACAGAGACTCCAAGAGACTAATGCCAAGCGATATCAAGACACTTGCGATGTTTACATTAAAAAAAAAAAAATACATTTCATGATGTATGAACTGTGTTCACTTGTGGAGTTCAGCTTTAAACTACAACCAACCCAAGTTCAGAGAGAGGAGGAGTAATTTCCTGATCGCATTTTAATCTACACCTAACTTGGTGTCCCTCATCCACAGATCTGCATATAATGGGTAGGTAGTTGGGTGATACATCCTCCATGCTCCCCTCCTAGTTGGGTGCCAAGAGTGGATCACATTAGAGGACTACCCCTGGAATGAGGTCTTCTGGGATACGCTAGGCACTTTGGACAGGTCACTCACCTTGTACATATATCTTTACTGTGCTGTGCTCAATGCCCCGGGACAAGGCAGGGAAATGCTTTCAGGGACAGCTCAACCTTAAGGCAGACCCACAACTCAAAGATGGCTGTGCACATTTGAGCAGTAAACTGTCCTCAAGTTAACTCTCTTGTCCGAATGTCAATGTACACCTTCACTGTAACTTGTTGCATTTAGGAGAGACACGCTGAGCTGATGCCCTCTCCACCTGTTCAGCGTATGTCCACTACTTCACTCCCAGTAACGGAAGCGCAGACTCCATGCGTGCTCTGTTAACTGTTCCTCTTCCAAATTCAGTGCCCATGCTGGGAACCTCTGAGTGCTGATATGATCCCTTTGCTATGGGAGACAGACCACCAGGGGAGATAATGCGTACAACAACTCCCTCGCTACAAGAGGCTGTCCCACCTACCACAGGTGCACGCTTCATGACAGACTGTTTGCTAGACCTCTATTATCCTTGGTAACAACTTGCTGCTTTCTGTACCATATTAACTCTTGTACTGCTGTCTTCATACCCCAATTTGCTTAACTGACCCCAAGCTACAGATGACTATGTATGATGTACCAGTTACTTTTATTCACCCCTTTAATAACTCCAGACCAGGTGTAACATACATATAAGATTTGAGTAGCTGAGATGTGACATAAATATAAAGATTTGAGTAGCTGAGATGTGATCTGTAGAAAATTTGACAATGTAGGTTTAGCTTCATTCCATTGTAATATAAGATGTGTTCAGAATTAAGGCAGAGGCATATGGTCACCAATTAGTATCTGAAAGGGACAGAGCTTCCTCTGGAAGGAGGTGACACCTGGGTGCCAATAAGATTTGTCACCTTCTGGGAAATATGGAAGGAAAAGGCTTGAGACAGTTCGGCTGCAGGAGACCAGGGGGGGCTCCGATCTGTCTGGAAAGCTTTAAAGTATATACAGAGATCAAAGGAATAGATTTAATCTCTCATAAAAGCTAAAATATTAGTTGCAGAGAGATGAAAATAATTCCTTCTGATTGGACACTCTGTAGGCTACATCTGCATGTAAAAACTGTATTTGTGGCCTATGTAGAATGCCAGAAAAATGCAGGAAATGGTTATGTGGCGCCGGATTGCGACAGTTGAACAGTGATTGGTACTGTCACGATCAGACTGATGCGCTGGTGTCGGAAATTCAATCCCTGACTTGGTGATTCAAACCGTTCCTGGTCCAAGCGACTTTGGGCATTTCAGCACCCAGAACGTCCTGTGGGCTGGTACAGGAACACCCCCCAGGGTTGATTGGCCAAGGACTACTGCCCAGCCCACGTCCATATTCCCATAAATTGAGGACTTGAGGTATGGACGTTGTGATTCGTATGGAGCCCATCCTATTGACTGACGGATCGCGGACTTTCTCTGACTTGCTCCAGTCGCAGGATAAATCTTGGTAAAAGTTTTATTTCTGTTTTTTATAGTGAATAGTCAATTGTGTGTCTTCTTGTATTTTTTGTAACTTTTTATACTTTGTACATATTTTATGCACTGCCCACTTTGGGATATTAAATCTTAAAATTAATAAGTGACTTCTGGGTACTTAAGCTTGGGCTCATATCTCCGGAGAGATTAGATTGTATTGTATTTTGGTGTCTTTATATGCTTGGTCAAGTTCATTGCCAATCTGTATGCAATTGCACTGCGTGTTGGCAGATTGCATGCAGATTGTAAGGGTAACAGGTCTGCCAGTCGGAGATCTGTGTGTGTGGTGTCCCAGCAGACCATTCTGCGGATAAACTGTTGGGTGGTGGCAAGCTACCGTTTGTGGTATGTCTGGTATGGGGGTGTGTGGACAGTGGAAGAGTGATTAACACCGGGGTTCAGGCTTGTAGGACAGCTGGAGGAATCCTAGAAGGGTGTGTCGATCGCTAGGCGGCTCCTCAACCCTAATTAGTGCACCAGATTGTATGTAAGATTTGTGTCTACCTGTGTGTGTGGTCAGCCAGCTGGATTGGAGTGGAGTCTCCCTCTAGTGGTGGCTAGAGGTAGCGCGGGCTGTGAAAGTATATCACGGCTGGTCCTATATACGTATATATATTCAGATTAAGTCCCCCTTATTCCCTCTTACCCCAAGTCACGGGTGCACGTGCGCACCTTGGTTAGCTAGTCGCTGTGGGCATGTGTGTGTGGGTTGGATCCCTGACACCAGGCATAGCAAGGTTTCAACTCTTTACAATTTTTCCCTAACCTAGTACCTAACTCAGACTTGTGGCTGCCCCAGCATACCTGCATAGGATGAAAGTTCCTTAATAGCAGAGTCCATAAAAGTAAAATCAAGATACTGGTGTTTTCTGAGAGGACTGCAGTCCCAGCAGTCCCCTGTGTCTTGTCTGTGCCTTCTTCTCAGACTGTGTGTCTGGGCAGAGCCCTCCCCCCTTTTTTTTATCACCACAGGGAGAGAGGTAAAGCCCAGCAGAAAGTGAGGGAAACAGAGATAACTCTTTTCCTCCCGGCTGGTGCAGCAGCTGTCTCACCTGCTTATATGCAGATTTTTATTCCTGGAGTCAAGGCTGCTGTTAGAAATCATGGGACCCCTTACCCAAAAAAATAATAAAATTATATTTTCATTAAGATTACACTAAAATCACTATCAGTGGGCAGCAGGGGGAATCGAATCCTGCACAGGGAAGGTAATTGGTGAAGCAGGGAAGGGGGGGCAATTACAGGAACCGATCCCCTGTGAGTCTATCCCTGTAGCAGCTGAAAGCCGATGGGATAAGAGAAAAAGAAGCCAGCTTTCAGCTGCTGCAGGGAGAGACACCCAGAGGATCAATTCCTCTAATTGCACATATCTGATTTCCCTGCTGTCCAGGTGTTGCTTACACATTCTTGTAGGGTCATACACTACCAAGAATGAATGTATTGGCGCAGCATTTAGCACAGATGATTGCATATACCTCTGCTACCCTCCACACGTATATACTTACTTTTGGCAATGTATGACCCTACATGTCTATGTGAATGAGGTCTAAAAGTACCATCAGCATATAGTTTCTGATTAGAAGCAGCAGATCACTTCTGCACATGTGACAGTGCAGTGTCCAGAACCTTTTTTCATCATCAGAAATGCATACAAAGCGTTTTCCTTGTACTCAAATGGACCCAGTACACAAGTGCAGTCAGTTTTGCGTAAAGGAAAAAATGGTAGAACGTGCTGCATTATGCTCATGTTGGGATCCATAGTGAATACAACCAGAAAAGATAGGAAATCTCAACACAGACTATAACTGGATACTAACATTTATAGGTAAAGTTGATCCAGGGAATATCCGATTGCCTCTCGGGGGATCAGGAAGGATTTTTTTTCCCTGCAGGAGCAAATTGGATCATGCTTTGCTGGTTTTTTTTACCGTCCTCTGGATCATTTGTGGGTATAGGATTATAACTTTTTTTTTAATGGTTGAACTGGATGGACTTTTGTCTTTTTTCAGCCAGACTAACTATGTAACTATGTAACTGTGTAACACATACTGCTCTCTCTGCTTCTGCTCTCTTAATTTCTCTCAAAATGTCCGAATAATAATAAGTAATTTTTTACTGTTTTTCAGTGCATTCTGAGCATTTGGGAAGGTCTCCTGAGGTTATTTTTTTTTTAAATGCTTCTAAACGCAAACACTCATAAATGCAGTATGCAAACGTGGCTAAACTGACATTTTTTAACCTACTTTTTCCAGCAGTCAATTTCCATCATTCAGAAGAGTTTTCCAAATGCCCCGTGTACATGAGCCCTAATAGTATAGCAACTACTTTGTAGTGGCACAGCAATGTTAAAGAGATGATAAAGTGGGCCTTTTTGAAAAAGCAGTTAACAGTGTCCACTGTAAATACAATATCATTTACAAATAATTTGTCTTTCACTGTTTAAAGAATAGGGTTGCTAAAGTTTAGGTTCACTTGAAATCATTGTTTTTTTGTTTTTTTTCTAGGGAAACACTAAGATAAACACCTTCAACTGGGCTACTGTCAGAAAGCTGAGCTTCAAAAGGAAACATTTCCTGATCAAACTTCATCCCCATATTGATGTGAGCAGTTCCTAAGTTGATTATTCATGCTATGCTGTAGAATATTTCCTATTAGGCATTGCCATGTATTTACTCTGTGCTTATAAGGTATCCACGGTAGAAGAAGCTTTCTTTTTATTACTCTTTCATTTAAACCAGAACATGCCTATCTTTTCCTTGAGCAGCAAGGTCCATAATTATTTGCAAGCTCTGAACGCACCAATCCAGGAGTATGAAATTGTGCTGATTTAAAAAGGCAAGAAATAAATCATAAATATTTTTGAAATGTATTGCTACTGCAGTAAGTCTACTTAGCAAATTTCCTTACTGAATAGTTCAATTGGCAGGTGCAGTAGCTATAAACAATACAATGGCTTTGTTTTTATTGAGTTACCAGCCCCTAGAAATGTGACCACTCACTTAAACTAGAAAAGCTACAATTTCTGGGGAAATTGTGTGAAGTGTTCTTGCCTCCACAAGTAGTCTGCAACTGGAGTGGGCGGAGTAACTGGGTGGAGTGGCTTGAGTAACTATTGTGTGGGTGGAGTGGCTGGAGTAACTATTGTGTGGTTGGAGTGGCTGGAGTAACTATTGTGTGGTTGGAGTGGCTGGAGTAACTATTGTGTGGTTGGAGTGGGTGGAGTAACTATTGTGTGGTTGGAGTAACTGTGGAAAGGTTGGACTGGGCAGAGTAACTTTATAGAGTGGGCAGAGTAACTGTGTGGAGTGTTTGGAGTGAGTAAAGATAGTAAACATTACACTAACCAATTGATTGATCAAATTTAAAAAGTGCACATGGCAAGCTTGATAGAATGAGAAATGCATTTCAACTTTTATTTTTCAGCTTACACTCTAGCTTTTGTCACTCTGCTACCTGCTCACACACCTGGGTTTCTATAGCAACTCACTCTACAGCAAGGGCAGAGAAGAGCGGTTAAAAACAAACTGCTCCAACTTTCTCACTTCACTGGCGCTTGCCATCTTCAAACGGTTGTAGGTTAAAAATTATAAATCCTACACTGAAGAGCTTTATATTGTGAGAATCACAAGACCCAGGCCTACATTGTGATGCATAGTATGTCTCTGAAATATTAAAAATGAAGGCACAGCCACAGTTTCGAATTTGCCCTTCAAATTTGAGGTGGCTAGAGTGGAGTTTCAATGAATGCCAATGGGCGGCATGAGTTGCAAACAAATGGTCATATTGTGAAAACTATCAGGACTATGGCTTAGCCGTGGACATTTTTAGTGTCAGCAGGGATAGCTGAACGTTTCGATACAAGATTTGTGTAGGTGGGCTTGAAAATGGGGGAGTGATGGCAGTTTAGAAATCATGTCCTGATTTTTCATTTCACACTCTAGCTTTTGTCAGCTCCCACTCTAGTTTAGAACTTTCTGCTATTCATTCCTATGGGACCAATTTCACCACAAAAACGCCGATATTCCGTGAACCATTCGGCGAAATGTTCCACAAAGTAATAGCACACCAATCGGGAACAATCCGCACGTTTCGGTATATTACTGTCTATGTAGTGTAAAAACTGTGGGAGGAGTTAGGGTGGTAAATTTGGCTATAATAAGAATATATATGTGAGATAACAGTAAGTGGTCTTGCCATGCAAGAACACCTAATAAAAACAATAATCATTTGAGATGCTCTATTGGATCTGGGCTGTATAATGCATTGTTTAAAAAGTGTTTACAAAAGGAAATACTACATGTATTGATAATCTTTTCAATAATCTACAAGTCTAACAATCATTCAATTTTGCAGACCTTATGCAAGGATACCCTGGAATTCACTATGGTTACTCGGGATGCCTGTAAAGCCTTCTGGAAAACCTGTGTGGAGTATCATGCCTTCTTTCGTCTGTGTGAAGAGCCTAAGTGTAAACCAAGGCCTTTCCTGTGTAGTAAGGGTTCCAATTTCAGGTACAGGTAAGGAAAATTATTTAGAACTCAGTTACTGTAAGCTTACTGAGTAGGGCAAAGAGCAATGCTATAATAGCCAATCGGTATTCATCTTTCTCTCATTCACATATAGTATATTTTATTGATCTTTCAAAAGCTTGATAAAATGAAAGCAGAGCACAGACAAATTATACATTAACATTTGAGATAATACGTGCTCCAAGTAAAATTTAATATTTTTTCTGACTGATTTTCACTAGTTTTGCATTTGGCTAGGGTCAGTGTCACTACTGGTAGCATGAGGTGATACCTTGACCCTACAGATGTTGAATAGGTAGTCCAACTCCCCCAGGATGGCACATCAATACGTGCCATTGCCAGGAGGTTTGTGGCATCTCCCAGCACAATCTAGAGGAGATTCCAGGAGACAGGCAGTTACTCTAGGAGAGCTGGACATGGCCGTAGAAGATCCTTAACCCATCAGCAGGACCGGTATCTGCTCCTTTGTGCAAGGAGGAACAGGATGAGCACTGCCAGAGCCCTACAAAATGACCTCCAGCAGCCCACTGGTGTGAATATCTCAGACCAAACAATCAGAAAGAGACTTCATGAGGGTGGCCTGAGGGCCCGACGTCCTCTAGTGGGCCCGTGCTCACTGCCCGGCATCATAAAGCTCGATTGGCATGTGCCATTAAACACCAGAACTGGCAGGGCCACCACTGGCACCCTGTGCTTTTTACAAGCGAGAGCAGGTTCACTCTGAGCACGTGACAGATGTGAAAGGGTCTGGAGAAGCCATGGAGAATTTTGTGCTGCCTGTAACATCGTTCAGCATGACCGTTTTGGTGGTGGGTCAGTGATGGTCTGGGGAGGCATGTCCATGGAGGGACACACAGACATCTACAGGCTAGACATTGTCCCCCTGACTGCCATTAGGTATCGGGATGAAATCCTTGGACCTATTATCAGACCCTATGCTCGTGCAGTGGGTCCTGGGTTCCTCCTGGTGCACAACAATGCCCAGTCTCATGTGGTGCGGGTATACAAACAGTTCCTGGAGGATGAAGGAATTTATACCATTGAATGGCCCCCACTCTCGCCTGACCTAAATCCAATAGAACACGATCCTACGATGCCAGGTTACACCTCAGACTTTCCATGAACTCAATGATGCCCTGGCCCAGATCTGGGAGAAAATACCCCAGGACACCATCCATCGTCTCATTAGGAGCATGCCCTGACATTGTCAGGCATGCATACAAGCACGTGGGGCTATACAAACTGCTGAGTACCATTTTAGTTGCTGCAATGAAATTTCAGCAAAATGGACTAGCCTGCTGCATCATTTTTTCACTTTGATTTTTGTGGTGTCTTTGAATTCAGTCCTCTGTAGGTTGATAATTTTCATTTCCATCAAACGATGGGGCATCCTTACGTTCCTAACACATTACCCGGTCCATGTCAGTATAGATATCCAGCATGATATTTTTCCCCATTGAGATCTGATGTGTTTTTAAAGTGTCTCTTTAATTTTTTGAGCAGTGTATTTATTGGGTGGCTGCCAGTGATCAATTCAATGGCTACATAAGTAGAGATCCCAGTATGAATTTTAGTCTAGCCCATCCTAACACTTTATGGCTTAGAAGTAGCAGTACCAAGCAGAAAAATGCTGTAATGGGAACCATCATGTCAATGCTGAGTACAGATGCTATTGAGGGCAAGGCACACAGTATAGTAACTCACTAACTTCTACATAACTTGCAATCTCTGCTTGACCACTGTATAGATAAAATTATAATTAAAAGGAGAAAGGAAAATACAGATCCTTTAAGCTATACACCAGGTATGATCTTAATTGCAGAGTTACATTGGCTTTGCCTTGACTGATGTAAATATGCGTATTTCATACCTGAGCTACCACTGTGGACACTGACAATCGCTGTAATATTTGGCAGTACTATAGTGATCACTGAGATCTTCCAGTTTCTGTGCTAAGTGGCTACCCCACTGCATGCTGACCACATGGGGTCGCTCACTTGACATCTACGCCATGCATGAATGCCTTGTATTTTTCCAGCGAATATAAAGCATTCTTTGATTGGATGAGGTGGAGAGGAGGGATGGTAACAACACCTTCTCCACCTTTTCCAAGCAGAGAATTCCTTGTTTTTTTAAATGAAATAAATACAAGGCATTCCTTGAATGGGGTGGTGCAGATTGCGCCCCCCTGTGGTCAGTGTGCAGTCAGGAAGCTGCACGGCATGGCACCTGGAAGATGGTGGCAGTCACTGCAATATTGCAACTATGACAAGGATTTCCAGCATCCAAAGCTGTAATTGGTGCTAAAGGTGCTTCAACAAAGTATTAAGCAAAGGCTGTGAATACTTATGTACATGGGTTTTTTTTGTTTGTTTTTTATTTTTAATAAATTGCAAAGATTTCAAAAGGGGCTTCTTTCACGTTGTCATTATGGGGTATTGTTCGTAAAATGTTGAGGACAAAAATGAATTTAATCCATTTTGCAATAAGGCTGTAATATATCAAAATGTGGCAAAAGTTGAGTGCTGTGAATACTTTCTGGATGCACTGTAAATGCTTCTAAATGCAGGTTTGAAACTGCCAGTATGAATTTAATGGCTGCAACAGGAAGGCAGAGCTGGGAACTTTCACAGTACAAAGCTGGAAAGTGAATAAACCCAAAACTGTATATCTGATATTAAAATATTAGATTTGTATGGACTAAACATTTCATGCCTTTTCATAAAAATTACATTTTATTTAGTGGAAGAACCCAAAAACAACTGTTTGATTCTTGGACTAAAGGAAAGGCTAAGAATCTGCCTTTTGAAAGGTAAGCTTCATCTATAACAGCAGATACAGATTGCTGATGACTGCTCCTGAGCACATTAATGGTTTTCTTATGTCATTTCAGGAAACACTTAAAAGCAAATCTTCATGAAAGACAGTGTAGATCCTCTCCTGACCTCCTTTCTGAAGTGGCAAAGCAGGTAGGATGTAAACTGTATGCTGAAGCATGTGCTATGCTCTAGCCAGACTAGGCAGGAAATAAAATATTAGTGAGGGCGCAATCTAAGTGCAGTATTAATCACATTACGTTTTCAATTTCAAAATTGGCTTTGATGTGACCCGGAGCTTAATCACATTTATTTAGTTTAAAGACAACTGGTAACTTAAGAAATGATAGAAGGAGAAGCACAACTGAGAGCGAGTCGATAGGGCTGTCATCTAGGAATTCCTCCTGCTTGTGTATGCTGGATTCACTGAGACACAGCAGAATGCCAGGTCTTGATAAATCCAGCATACTAAATGGGCAACGTCTCGGTGAATCCAGCATACTGAGTGGATGATGTTTTTCCTGCTGCCCTGGCATGCACAAGCAGGAGGAATCCCTAGAAGACAACCCTGTCAGCTCAGAGTTGATATATGTGCTTCTCTTTCTGTCATTTTGTAAGCTGCCAATTGTCTTTAAACTAAATAAATGTGATTAAGCTCCAGGTCACATCAAAGCCGATTTTGACCCAGATGTCTATGCAAATCACAACAAAAGTAGTGCATGCCCTACTTTAGAAATCGGTGCGGCTCCGACCAAGTTGGAACCGCACCAATATGACCACTCTAATAGCGGACAATAGGGTGCGACTGGGCATACAATTTGCAAGTCGCATGGCATGCAAATTGCATGATAAGTCGCACCTGATGTGACTGGGGTGTAATACTGCACTTAGATTGCGCCCTCTGGTGTTCCTTTTATGTTATACAGTTTGGAGCATTTCCTTAGTCTCTGAGGATGCTGCAGAAAATGTATGGGAAGGAACAGAGTTAACCCCTGCTGTACTTGATAGGACTGATATCTTGATCCTGATCAGTTTTACATGAACGTTTTGGTTATTTGAGCACCAAGTTCACTCTTGAACATTCATTACATATTAAAGTATTTGGCTTACATTGTTATGAGATGTCCTGCAATGGTCGACTTACTATGAGGTGCCCATGACTTTAAAGCTGAAATCAGGGCAAAACAACTTGTGTGCAGTAATGCAGCATTAAAGCAATCATGCAATTTGTTTCTGTGAAGGAGCTTCTTGTAATAAGACCCGTTTTTGCTGCTTCTCTAAATTTGTGCAGAGGACTAGTCCTGCATGTGCTTCCCCTTCTGGTTTTCTGTAGGAAGCTTGTAGTGGGAAGGATGTGCTAGGTCCCTTGCATAGCATTACTCTCTGCATGGGCTATGTACAGCACAAGGATGATTGCTCTGCTAGTTTTACAAGGTAATGTCTCGATTTGCAAAGGAGCTTGGTGAACTAAATGTAGATTTAGATCCTTTGTGACTACTGAGGAATATATTTCAATTAATGGTTTTGTGCCTGAAGGTCAGCTATAAAGTGTATCAGAACCCAAAATTAAAATTGTCATTTTTTTGTAGCTTACCAGCTCCTAAAATAGTTCTAAAGTCTATAGGTGTTTTAAAATGCATGCTCTGCATTAAAGCCGGGTTACAGTCTCCTCGGCACTTTTCTACAAAAAGCACCTCCATGATTCTCTTCAGTTGCAGTATATAATTAGGACAGTGTTCTACGTGTATACCGTTTGCTTACTTGTAAATGTGACATTCCTCAGCAGGATTCCGGCAGGCAGGCAGCAGCCATTACTAGTGTGGGCATCTGAAGCCAGCTCCTACTTTCTTCTGGATTCGGCACAGCTGGCTACCCAGCATGCACCTCCTGATCTCACGCTTGCACTGTAAGGACACAGGATGGCACACTGTGGTTTGTAGGTTGCCATAACAATTGAGGCAATGACGGAAGATCCTGCCCCGTTGTTATCGGAACCTGTCAATCATTCCTCCTGATAATGTTACTTCCAGTCAAAAAATACCACAAGACTTTACCATTAAGCTTCCCAAAGACACCTGGGAAAACCAATGGCGATTTCCCAAGAGTCCTAGGGAATCGCATAATAAAGAAATCGCCTAGGCGGCTGGACCGGAAGTACTGGATACTGACAGCCAAAAAAGGTATTTAGAAATCAATAAATAAAAAATAACAGACTGTTCTGTGGGTGGGCATTGTGTGGCAAGGATCATGAAAAAAGGGTGGAACTCTGCTTTAAGGTAAAAAAAAAAAAAAACCCTACCTGTTCTACCTACCCCCATCCCTAAACAACTGGCTGCTCTCACTGCTCCAGGGCTGTCTTTGCTGCAGCACTGCTCCTCTTGCTTCCTACTTTCACAGGAGACACTGAGGACAGCGAGGGGCCATAGGCTCTTGTTGCTGTTGGTTAAACTCCTGTGAGAAAGGATAAGACTGGCCTTCATGACTTCAACTGGAGCACACATAGGGTTGCCCTTCTACATGCTCAGTGGTTGAATGGAGCAGCGGTTAAGCAAAGAGTGTAAGTATGAACCTAGATAGGGGACATTAATGTGAACCTGTTTGCTGTATGACTTTGGCTAGCCTAATACTAACATTATGTTCTGGGTGCAAGGGATCTGTTTGTAAAGACTTGCATCTTGATTGTGTATACCTCATCTATGGCACATTCCAGCCTCCTTGTGGGTGTACTTCATGATATCACTTCTGGTGATATGTTTTCTCCATCTCCACACTTGACTGCCACCATGATGCCAACCACACCTGGAGCTGTGGATGTACCATAGATGAGGTATACAACTCACAAGACACAATAGAGAAGAAGGTAAAAATAAAAAGGTCAGCAGAAGGATTTTTAATCTTGCATTAGGAAGTACCATGGTTATCCATTAATGTTTTATTTTTTTGTTTATGCCCACCAGCCTAATGATTTATGCCTGGTGTACACCAGCAGACCATGTTCTAGAAGTGTCAACAGTGTGGGGTGGGATCCCCTTATGGACAGGAACAGAAGGAACTCTGCTGTCGACGTACTCTTCAGCAAAGAGATGGAACGCTTTAAACCTGATGAGCTGGAGCTAGTAGCTTTGCAGCAGTCCAAAAGCAGCTCCTCATTCCCTGGCTGTAGTTATAGCGATCTACTAAGTAATGAATCTCATCAACAAATCCAGAGGAGACCTGTGTCCTGTTATGAGGAAAGTAACTATTTCACTGAAAACCGCAAAAGCTCATCTGAAGGTAGCATGAGAGAGGTTTTGCCTTCATCATCAAGGATTTCCTACACTGATACAGGCCCTGACCCATGTTTTACCAGACACTATGTGAAAAAGGGGCTGCCTAACAGATACTGCTATACAGACGGAATAACCCAATTGCCAGCGCAGGCCTCTGCTGTAGTGGAAGAAATCATGAGGCTTACTAGTCAATCTAAGCTTTTTCCAGGACAGCCAGCAGATCGCAGTCCAAGTGCTAGACGATTGAAGGAGTATCACCAGCCAGTCTACCCCAGGACTAGCTGCAAGGGCAGTGCGAACGTGGTAAACCAAACAGATGCACATATAACAAATATGGAAAATTCTCAAGATCCTTATCCAAAAAGATCTTGGAGTCATTCAGATATGAAGTCTGAATGGTTACCACGTGGGTCAGAATTCAGACCTTTGGGTCCTTATCCTATCTTCAGCAGGACTTCAAGTGTCTCAAGAAACCCTTTGCCACATAAGCTTATTCCATTACCACTTCCCCCTCCACCACTTCCTCCCCCTCCCCCACCACCTCTCGCTCTTGCTCCATCATCATCTTCAAAGAAAGGTCCACAAATGACTGAGCGTTATGTCTACAGTGGGACTGAATCCAGTGACTCTGATTCTGAGATCATAAATCCATACTACTATGCTGTTTTTGGTAAAAACATCAGACATCCTATGGCTAGAGTCAGACTGTCATCAGGAAGCCTCCAGCTGGATGATGAAGAGGAGGTTCCACTAAACGTTCATGGATGGGAAAGCAGGAAACCCAAATCAGAGAGGAAACATTATTATACTTAGGGATATTTATAGCTGAACATTTTGGAGCAGAGAACTGAACATTACGATGACCCATAACAGTAGCCAAAGCCAGTTCAGCATTGTGGCCTATAGCAGAAGCACTATACACATACACATCACATGCACTATACACATCAAAAGTGTAGCTGGGTTTTAATATTATTATTCAGCACTCAGCATTCTGACTCTTGGCATCGTATTATGCACCTGGCAGGAGGACTGTGTGTGATGCTGTTTAGGTCTGCTCTGCCCCAGAACCAGCGGTGTTACCTAGTGTAGATCTGTGGCAGTCAGAAGATAACAGACATCTTAACAGGTAGGCCTCATGGACACAGGACGTTTTGCAAACTCTCCTAGAAGCCTTTCCTCCTGGTAGCAGTGTTTTGGCAGAAAAAAGCCTGGTGCTTGTAAAAAAAAAAGTGCACAGCCTAGTAAATCATCCCCTATGTGTGCATGGATACATAGACTAACATGCAGGGGAGTTGAGAGGCAGGAGGAAAAAAAAAACGCCTGACGCCCCCAGAAGCAGCTGCAAAAACATCCAGTGTGCATGAGGCCTAGGCATTGGAGACAATGTAATTGCTGCATATAGACCAGGAAGTGTTAACTACACTGCTCAGGAAAATTTAATGAATACTTTTTAATCAGAGTATAGCATCAAGTCAATTAAACTCCTGGGATATTGATCTGGTCAGTTAAGTAGCACAGGGGGTTGCTAATCAGTTTCAGCTGCTTTGAAATTAACAACAGGTGCACTGGTTGGGCAACAGTGAGATGACTCCCAAAACAGGAATGGTTTTACAGGTGGAGGCCACTGACATTTTTTTGCCTACTCATTTTTTCTGATTTTTTTTTACTAGTTTTGCATTTGGCTAGGGTCAGTGTCACTACTGGTAGCATGAGGCAATACCTGGACCCTACAGAGGTTGCACAGGCAGTCCAACTCCTCCTGGATGGCACATCAATATGTGCCATTGCCAGAAGGTTTGCTGTGTCTCCCAGCACAGTCTCAAGAGCATGGAGGAGATTCCAGGAGACAGGCAGTTACTCTAGGAGAGCTGGACAGGACAGCAGAAGGTCCTTAACCCATCAGCAGGACCGGTATCTGCTCCTTTGTGCAAGGAGGAACAGGATGAGCACTGCCAGAGCCCTACAAAATGACCTCCAGCAGGCCACTGGGGAGAATGTCTGAACAATCAGAAACAGACTTCATGAGGGTGGCCTGAGGGACAGACGTGCTCTAGTGGGCTCTGCGCTCACTGCCCGGCACCATAGAGCTCGATTGGCATTTGCCATTAAACACCAGAATTGGCCGGTCCACCACTGGCGCCCTGTGCTTTTCACAGATGAGAGCAGGGTCACCCTGAGCATGTGACAAGATGTGAAAGGGTCCAGAGAAGCCGTGGAGAGCAATATGCTGCCTGTAACATCGTTCAGCATGACCATTTTGGTGGTGGGTCAGTGATTGTCTGGGGAGGCATATCCATGGAGGGATGCACAGACCTCTACAGGCTAGAAAATGGCCCCCTGACTGCTATTAGGTATTGGGATGAAATCCTTGGACCCATTGTCAGATCCTACACTGGTGCAGTGGGTCCTGGGTTCCTCCTGGTGCACAAAAATGTCCGGCCTCATGTGGCGAGAGCATGCAGGCAGGTCCTGGAGGATGAAGGAATTGATACCATTGAATGGACCCCCCACACTCACCTGATCTAAATCCAATAGAACACCTCTGGGATATCATGTTTCGGTCCATCCGACACCACCAGGTTGCACCTCAGACTGTCCAGGAGCTCAGTGATGCCCTGGTCTAGATCTGGGAGGAAATACCCCAGGACACCATCCGTCATCTCATTAGAAGCATGTCCCAACATTGTCAGGCATGCATACAATCATGTGGGGGCCATACAAACTACAGAGTACCATTTTGAGTTGCTGCAATGAAATTTCAGCACAATAGACTAGCGTGCTGCATAATTTTTTCACTTTGATTTTTGGGGTGCTCAGTTCGCTGTAGGTTGATAATTTTCATTTCCATCAAACATTGGAGCATCCTTACACATTACCCAGTCCATATCAGTATAGATATCCAGCATAATATTTTTCCCATTGAGATCTGATGTTTCAAAGTGTTCCTTTAATTTTTGTTTTGAGCAGTGTATAACACTCACCTGATCTTATGATTAATGTGCATTTACTACTTTTTTTTTTTCCATTGAGGCCTGCTGAGCATTGTACCTGTGATTAGTGTGTTATAGGGTGCAAAGCGCAGGCTCCCTTAGGGCTCATTTACACTTTGATTTTAACACAAATTAATTTTTCAACATGCATTTTTGATGCCTCAGTGATGCTTTTTTGAAGCTTCGCAAATGTGGGTGTCGATTTTGTATTTGTTTTAAAAGGGGCTCAGTAGTACCCCCAACTTAGTGATACCGCCAGCTCATTAGTACCCCCTCACTGTTAGAGAGTGTTGTCATAGATGGACATGGAGGCTCTGGAAACACTTTGAAGCACAAAGAAAGTATAATGGGGTATAATTTTTGAAGTGAAACAAGGCAAACGTAACAGTGTGAACGGGACTGTAAGGTAACCATTTTATTTAGTGAGAGGGCTTTGATTGGCATTCAGAGTGCTTTAAAAATGTGTCCAATTCCACAATTTGAAGCAAGTATAAACAAGTCCTTAGGGCTCTTTCACATACAGTTGCAAGAAAAAGTATGTGAACCCCTTGGGATTACGTGGAGCTTTGCATGAATTGGGCATAAAATGTGCTGTGAACGTCATCTAAGTCACAACAATAGAAGAACACAGTCTGCTGAACATAATACTACACAAACATTAGATGTTGCCATGGTTTAATTGCACATAACATGTAAACATTCACAGTACAGGGAGGAAAAAGTATGTGAACCTTTGGACTTAATAACTGGTTGACCCTCCTTTGGCAGCAATAACCTCAACCAAACATTTCCTGTAGTTGCAGATCAGACCTGCACAACGATCTGGAGTAATTTTGGACCACTCCTCTTCACAAAACTGTTTCAGTGTAGCAATATTCTTGGCATGTCTGGTGTGAATCGCTCTCTTAAGGTCATGCCACAGCATTTCAATCGGGTTGAGGTCAGGACTCTGACTGGGCCACTCCAGAAGGCGTATTCTGTGCTGTTACAGCCATTGTTTTGTTGAATTACTTGTATGCTTTGGGTCATTGTCCTGTTGCATCACCCATCCTCTGCGGAGCTTCAGTTGGCGGACAGATGGTCGTACGTTTTCCTGCAAAATGTCTTGATAAACTCTGGAATTCATTTTCCCATCAATGACAACAATCCGTCCAGGCCCTGAGGCAGCAAAGCAGCCCCAAACCATGATGCTCCCTCCGCTATGTTTTACAGTGAGGATGAGGTTTTGATGTTGGTGTGCTGTGCCTTTTTTTCTCCACACATAGTGTTGTGTGTTCTTCCCAAACAACTCAATCTTGGTTTCATCTGTCCACAGTATATTTTGCCAGTAGTGCTGTGGAACATCCAGGTGCTCTTTTGCAAACTTCAAACATGCTGCAATATTCTTTTTGGACAGCAATGGCTTCCTCCGTGGTGTCCTCCCATGTACTCCTTTCTTGTTTAATGTTTTCCTTATTGTAGATGTGTCAACAAAAATGTTAGCATGTGCCAGAGATTTCTGTAGGTCTTTAGCTGACACTCTGGGATTCTTCTTTACCTCATGCAGCATTCTGCGCTGTGCTCTTGCAGTCATTTTTACAGGACGACCATGCCTAGGGAGAGCAGCAACAGTGCTAAACTTTCTCCATTTGTAGACAGTCTGTCTTACCATGGACACATGAACATCAAGGCTTTTGAAGATACTTTTGTAACCCTTTCCAGCTTCATGCAAGTCAACAATTCTTGATTCTTGGTCTTCTGAGAGCTCTTTGCTGCGAGGCATGGTTCACATCAGACAGTGCTTCTTGAAACCAGTAAACCCAAAACAGGTGTGTGTTTTTTAAGGGCAGGACAGCTGTCAGCAACACATCCAATATCATCACACTGATTGGAGTCAAGGTTGCCTCACTCCTGGCTCCAATTAGCTCTGGGAGAAGTCATTAAGCTAGGGCCTCACATACTTTTTCCTCCCTGCACTGTGAATGTTTACATGTTATGTGCAATTAAACCATGGCAACATCTAATGTTTGTGTAGTATTATGTTCAGCAGACTGTTTTTTTCTATTGTTGTGACTTAGATGACGTTCAGAGCACATTTTATGCCCAATTCATGCAAAACTCCACGTAATCCCAAGGGGTTCACATACTTTTTCTTGCAACTGTAGGTGGCCGGGGTGCAATAAATAAAAACAGGCAGCTGAGCCATGGTTTTACAGCCACACAGTCACCCAACAAAGTTCTAATATTACAGCCAGACAAGGCTGTACACATGCCACACTCTAAATTCAAGTAACAGAATGCTGACCTACGATTCAGGTAAGGAAGTGGGGGCATTGCTGTATTCAGATACCAGTCCAAATTGCAAAACATCCATTTATCAGGGAGACAATCTCAAAAGCTGAGCAAACACACTGAAACGTTTAGTCAATTTCAACAACCATCAAGCCACTGAAAATAGTTCCTGGACCTCAGAAGTGTTTTCCATTACAGTATGCACAAATTTGCAGATTTTGACAGATTTGCTTGAAAAAATGGCCCCAATGGCAATTACTGTGCTTCTCTCTGTTATTGCCATCTTCACCAATCTTGACGGGCCTGATGGAACTCCCATACATATGCAGTGGAGTTATTTTGTCCCAACACAAAATCTTGCTGACACTACACCAGGCTGCACATGCATGGCTCATTGTACACTTACACACAAAAAGCTGACAGAAGCATTTAAGACACAAGAATCATACAGAGTCTCTTTTGTCTCAAGGAAAAGCCTACCTGTCAGTATTTTTTTTTTATAGTAAACTAACTGTAGTTAGTTGGAGAAAGACTCCCAACAAGACACCACAAAAAAAGGCATTCATGCCATATGTATATAAATTTAAATGTTACATAATGTGTTCCAACATCATTTAAAATCTCAGATCTCACTAAAACACATGTATTCTGTTTTAAGTGAGATGTGAACTGATTTTAAATGATGTTGGAGTAAATTAAGTAACATTTATTTGTATATAAATAAGTTGTGAATTATTTTTTGTGGCATTGATGTTGTCATGGAAAGGCTCCAGCATTGTTTAAAGTATACCCTTTCTAAGAGGGAATATTGAGGATACCGTCGCTCACCTCCCTATGAAAATGCCAAATACTTGGCTATATCTGGCTTCAAAACATCACATCTTAAAACAATCAAACCGCACACCTCCTGAGCAAAAGCTTACACCGCTTATGCCACTCTGCTATATCTACCCTAGTGCACAAAACTTTCTTCCACCAAAACAAATTCAAATTTTCCAGATGATTAGACCCCAAACTGCTCAACAGAGGTCAATTTGCACCTTGGAAAGTTTATACCATGGGGAAACACACTACAGGGCAGCGCAGTGGCTAAATGGTTAGCACTTCTGCCTGGCAGTACTAGGGTCGTTGGTTCGAATCCCACCCACGACACCACCTGCCTGGAGTTTGCATGTTCTCCCTGTGCCTGCGTGGGTTTCCACCGGGTACTCCGGTTTCCTCCCGATACTCCGGTTTCCTTCCACACTCCAAAGACATGCTTCTAGGTTAATTGGATCCTGTCTAAATTGCCCATAGTATGTGTATATATGAATGTAAGTTAGGGACCTTAGATTGTACACCCCTTAAGGATTAGGGACTGATGTGAATGTACAATATATATGTAAAGTACATAAATTGATGGCGCTATATAAGTACCCGAAATAAATAAATGTCTAACTATATCCAGGAATTAAAGATTTAACTTCCAATGGAAGACATATACAAAAAATAAATTGCAATTAGCGCCAGAATTCTCTTTTAACAATTTTATTAAAAATAACCCACTAACATCATCAAATTTCTGTATCTGAAGGCAATCACAAAAACAGTATCATTAGTTCAAAAGTAAGGGCTTGTTCATACTATGACAATTGTTTTCTATGTGCTTCTCTCATGCCACAATACTGGTGTGATAAGCAGTGTCTGCATTCTTAACTACAGTGCTCTGGATGGCACTGTATGTCACCCCACAGCAGTGCAACAACATGAAGTGCCAGGATGGGATGCTTCAAAAAAAGTGAAAAAGAAAAAAGGAAAACTAGTAAGAAGTGTAAAACGTGCATTGCGCCACTTCCTACCACAGCCAACACTAGCCTGCACGCTAAAACATGGAGTTTTACTATACAGACTAGTGTGAACATAAAACCAGAATGATATCAGATGAGCAAACTCATCCTACATGTCTAGTTTTTTAGTCAGTGCAGTGGCAAATTGTACATGAAAGGTTAACGGCAATAAAGGACCAATCTTCAAAGGGTTTGATGAGGTTAGCCCCTGACATCATTGCAGTTTTACTTTTGAACTAACAGTACTTTTTTTTTTTTTTTTAACTGCAATCAGATATGGTAGAATGCTAATAGTAATCTTTAAAATTTGGTGGTTTTTTTTTTTTCATTTTTGTTTTAATACAACTGATGGAGAACAATGCATGGTCTATTTGCAATTTATTCCTTACATATCCCAAATTGGAAGTCACATCTTTCATTCCTGAATATCACTGCAGATGCATGGATCGGTGCAATGCTTCACCATAGTAGCAACTTGCTAAGGTGTTGACCACCACATACAGGTTGGGGTCTAATCATGTGGCAAGTTTGCATTCTTTCATACCAGTATATATTTTTTTTTTTTTAATTTTCCCAGGTGGATGCAAGAGAGTGCCATACTGTACATGCTGCAAGTTTACTGCATCAATATATCGGAGTCACAACATGGGAAAAGAATTTTGCACATAAAAGTCAAGGACTCATGGTGAAAAAAAAAAAAGGGGCAGGCAACCTTCATTTTCAGACAATGTAATCTCTGGCATCCTTTATATAGATCACTCACAAGAGATTTATTATAAAGTGAGTCATTCCTTGAAAAAAAAAGTCTTCACTCAATTCCCTTCCACCTTTTCCTTGCACCAGTCCATTCAGCTGCTGGCGAAATGAAATACTGAGCAATCTGGACTGTGGTTGAGCATAGGACACATTGCAACATTGGGCTACAAAAGAAGCCCATAGCTCTGGGTAAGCTTCAGCAAGTTGGTTTAGAGCCTACATGGGGCTTCAATTCACTGGTCCTTGCAGCCAAACCAGTAAGGATGTAGTGAGACAAGCTAAACATGGACTGCTGGGGATGGGACAGGGAGGGGGAAGAGAAGTGAACCTTTTTATTTACCCTGCATTTGTTCTGGAAAGGGTGATTTTAAACACATTTAACAAAATGTCAAATGCAGTAATCTCTAATCTAAGAAGACCCAAATGCAGCGTTTATTTTTCTTAATACTAATGTCTGTTTTAATATCTGATTGAATGGCTCCAGCTAGATTTCTACATTATTATTTAGCTGTTCCTCTGCTCAGAAAGAACATACTGTAAATAGGCTAGTTACATTACGGTCATGCCTAAAAGAATATATTATGTATTCAAATATAAATATTTTAAATAATTTGTGAAAGACTGCAAATAAAACAGGAATTGAACCAGAAAAGTGTTATTTTGCAAAAAAAAAAAAATTGAGAACAAAGACATTGCTTAAAATTGTTTTTTTTATAATCAGTAGTGTGTAGGTCACATGCACCAGGTAACTACATCCACTAAGGTAGAATGTGAAATAGTGTGACAAGGCAGACTATTTTTTTTTTAAATGTATTTGCAATTTTGCAGTTAAATTGGGATAACACCTACCTACTATTGGTTACATGTCCCCATTCACATAGAATAGCTTTACAAAAATATTTACAGATTACAACTAGATTCAGTCAGTCCCCAGCCTTTCTATTGGGACAAATTACAATAACCTTGAGAGATTCCTTCAATCTACTATGACACCTTCTCTTTAAAAGGTATCTAAAAAAATATATTTTTTTCTTTTAAAGTATGTGTGAATGCAAACACAAACCTAGTCATGACCAAAAATATTGTCACCCCTGCATTTCTGTCAGATAATTCACCACTTTGCAACAATTTGAAAATTGTTGCAAATACAAATGTTTAGGCATTCCCATGTTTATTTATTTTTTTTGCATTGGTATGGCACAAAAAAGTAGAGAAACAAATAGCCAAATCCTGACACATTCCATACAGAACCCTAAAAATGGACTGGACAAAATTGGCACCCTCGATTTAATATTTGGTAGCACACCTCTTGAAAAAAAAATAACTGAAATCAATTGCTTCCTGTAACCATCAACAAGTTTCTTACACCTCTCTACTGCAATGTTGGACCATTCTTCTTTCACCCACTGCTCCAGGTTTCTCAGATTGAAAGGGTTCCTTTTTCCAACTGCTGTTCTGAGATCTCTCCACAGGTGTTCTATGGGATTGAGATCTGGACTCCATGCTGGCCAGTTCAGTACTCTCCAGAGCTTTATCTGAAACTATTTCTGGATGCTTTATGATGTGTACTTTGGGTCATGGCCCTGCGCAAGACCCATGACGGAGACCCAACTTTCTGACACTGGGCCCTACATTGCACCCCAGAATTCTTTGGTAGTCTTCAGATTTCATAAGGCCATGCACACTGTCAAGACATCCAGTGCTTGAAGCAGCAAAGCAATCCCAAACCATCAGTGAACCTCACCCATGTTTTACTGTAGGAACTATTCTTTTCTTTAAAAGGCCCCATATCTTTTTCTGAAAACAGAATGATGGGCTTTACCAAAGAGCTGTAATTTTGTTTCCTCTGTCCATAGCACATAAAGATTTTAGCTTCCGCAGGTAAGTTTTGGCAAACTCCAATCTGGCTTTTTTTTTATGTTTCTGTGTCAGCAGTGGGGTCCTCCCGGGTCTGCTACCATATCATCTATTTTCATTCAGATGGCAACGTATAATGCAAGCTGACACAGTTGTGCCATGTGCCTGAAGGTCAGCTTGTCAGCTGAATGTCAGCTGAATTTGTCTGGAAGTTGATCGAGATTCTCTATCCACTTGCCCTCTGCCCTATAGCAGTTTTACTGCTACAGGTCGACATCCCTGTGCAAAATCACATGTATAAATGTAATTTTGCACTTACACCACACAGGGGCAAGCACCACCAGAAGAAATCTTCAGCTGTGAACTATCTTACCCCAGAACAATCTGCAAGCCTGATCGTCAGTCAGGGAGGAGGAACAGAGCTATGGCTCAATGTTTACATAGCCATAACACTGTTGTGACGGGGAAGTTATGAATCTTTTCTCTGCAGAGCTATGAACACGATTCATCACTTCCCATAGTAAAAACACCACCTACTGTACACCAAACACATAGCTAGGCACACACTTAACCCTTTGATTACCCTAGCAGTTAGCCCTTTCCCAGCCAGTGTCAGTGTAAATTTTTTAGCGCCGATAAACTATAT
Organism: Staurois parvus; assembly: GCF_062004578.1. NCBI lineage: Eukaryota > Metazoa > Chordata > Amphibia > Anura > Ranidae > Staurois > Staurois parvus. The sequence continues at coordinate 2,908,353 of NW_028318841.1, forward strand.
ACACCAATACCGATAGAGTAGTGTGACCGGTTCCCACAAAGTGTCAGTAAGTGTAAAAATGTCCGCCACAATATCACAGTCCCACTATAAGTCAATGATCACTGCCATTACTAGTATATAAAAAAAAAATTCTAGTATACAACCCCTGGCAAATAGTTTGGAATCAACTCTTGGAAATTGTTAATTCAATTGTTTAATTGTGTACAAAAAAAAATCAAATGACAGACATGCCTCAAAACTATTTTCATTTAAACATCCCAAGAAAGAAAACTGTAGTCAATTGCAACTGTTTTTGAAAATCAAGCAGAGGAAAAAAAAAATATAGAATCACTCAATTCTGAGGAATGTATTATGGAATCACTGTGCACTTTGCAGTTCTAAAAACGAACATATGCATCAGATTACATCTGCTAATTAGCCTGCAGTTTATAGAAAAAAAAAAAAAAAAAGAAGAAAAAAAAAAAAAGGAAGAGTGCTTGCACACCTTGGTGGGCTGTTGCACCAAGCTGATTGACATGAATTATGTCTCCAACATGAGGTGTCAGTTAAAACAAAGGAGAGGATTTTAAAATTTGTTAAAGAAGGTAAATCATCATAGAATGTTGCAAAAGATCTTTGTTGTTCCCAGTCAGCTGTGTCTAAAATCTGGACCAAGTACAAATCAAACAGGAAGGTTGTAATAGGGAAGCTTACTGATAGACCAAGGAAGACATCAATGCATCAAGATAGAAAATGTAAAGCAATATGCCTTGAAAACAGAAAATGCACAACAAAACAAATGAGGAACAAATGGGCAGAAACTGGAGTCAATGTCTGTGACCAAACTGTAAGACATTGCCTAAAGGAAATGGGATTTACATACAGAAAAGCCAAAACGTAAACCATCATTAACACCGACACAGAAAAAAAACAAGGTTACAGTGGACTAAAGAAAAGCAATCATGGACTGGATGAAAGGGATATTCAGTTATAACAAATCTGCATTGGGAGGGGTGATGATGCTGGAACCTTTGTTTGGTGCTGTTCCAATGAAATGTACAAAGACAACGGCCTGAAGAAAACATGCAAATTTCCACAATCATTGATGTTGTGGGGTTGCATGTCAGGTAAAGGTGCGAGGGAGACGACAGTCATTAAGTCTTCAATAAATACACAAGTTTATATTGTGACTTTGGACAGTTTTCTTATTCAGTCAAATTGAAAGGATGTTGGGTGATGACATCTTTTTTCAGGATGAGAACACATCTTGCCATAGGGCCAAAGCCGTGAAAACTTTCCTTAAAGAAAGATATAGAGTGTCAATGGCATGGCCTGCAAATAGTCTGGATCTCAATCCAATTGAAAATCTATGGTGGAAATTAACCTCTTGGCGCCGGTGCCTCCTGGCCCTTTAAGTTTTAGAAGCCGGGGGTGAGGTTTTAGGGTCATGTGACTGCTGTGATGGTGAATCACGAAAGGTGAGATCGGGACCTTTCCGGGAGTAGCGGACATATGTGCTGGGAGCGTGCTCTCAGCACATATGTATTTTTTTTTAATTGCACGCAAATATGTGGCTGCTCGGCCTCCAGGCCCAGCTGCCGATAGGCCACATATTAGCCTGCGATCGGCGTAAAGGGGTTAAAGAAAATGGTCCATGACAAGGCTCCAACCTGCAAAGCTGATCTGGCAACTGCAATAAGAGAAAGTTGGAGCTGGATTGATGAAGAATACGGTTTGTCGATAGTCAAATACACGTCTCAGAGAATTCAAGCGGTTATAAATGACAGAGGTGGTACAACAAAGTACTAGTGGTGTACTTTAGTGGGGTTTTTTTTTTTTCATGATTCCATAATATTTTCCTCAGAATATTTTATTTTTCTTCTGCTTGATCTGCAAAAACAGTTACAACTGATTACAGTTTTTTTTAAGAGTTTCTTAAAGCCAGAAGATTGGAATGTTAACCATTTGCTGCCTGCCCTATGGCTGAATGGCGGCTGGCAAATGTCATCAGCGTTCCGGGAGGACGTCCTCCCGCACATGCACAGATTGCGCTACTGCAGAGCGGCGCAGCCTGTCACCGGCCGTGTACCTCGGACACGGCCGATGACAGATCTGAGTATCAGCCCCATTGCCAGTACCATGTGACCTGCTGTGACCAATCACAGCAGGTCACATGACAGTTGTATACAATGGATGGCTTCATTCATGCCATCCATTGTATACTACTGCCTAGCTGTGAATGGTCACAGCTAAATCACATGCACATGTCATGTGATTAGCTATGGCCAAATCACAGCTAAGCACAAAAAAAAACCCCTGAATGAATCGATGTCATTCAGGTAAATGCTTGCTTATAGCAAAGTAATTCTTTGCTATAAGCAAATTGTGTAAAAAAAATAAATACTGATTACTTCCCCAAAGTAGTACAATGTTACTATGGTAACATTGTACTAATTTGGTCATAGTGAAATATGAAAAAAAAAATCTTAAAAAAAACAAAACAATTTAATAAAAAATAAAAATTAAAAATAAAAAAAAATATATAATTGTTTTTCCATACTGTCACCAGTCAGTGTCCCTGATCACCGCCATGCCAGTTATATGACGACGCAGTACTGCACTGGTAACAATATGTAAAAAAAAAAAAAAAAAAAAAAAAAAAAAAAAATAGTGAAACGTATTTTGTCATTTTTTGGAAAATTACAAAATTAAAAAAATTAAACTTCAAAAAACTCACCATGCCTCTTATGAAGTACGTCGGACTGTCTACTTTGCAAAAAGGGGTCATTTGGGGGATATCTGTACTGTTTTGACATTCTTGGACCTCAAGAAATTAGATTGGCTGTCAGTACTTCAGGATTGATCAATATTCAGATCTATACCATAGTTTGTGAACTCTATAACTTTCCTACAAACTAAAAAATACATCCTAATTTGGGTTATTTTCACCAAAGACATGTAGTAGAATACATCTCGGCCTAAATTTATGAAGAACATTTATTCGCAAACTTTTATAACAGAAACAAAGAAAAATTTTTTTTTTTTCAAAGTTTTTGGTCTTTTTTTGTTAATTTAGCAAAAAATAAAAACCCCAGCGGTGATTAAATACCACCAAAAGAAAGCTCTAGTTGTGTGAAGAAAATGATAAAATTTTAGTTTGAGTATAGTGTTGTATGACCGCGCAATTGTCATTCAAAGTGTGAGAGCGCTGAAACCTGAAAACTGGCCTGGGCAGGAAGGTGTAAAATTGCCCGGTATTGAATTGGTTAAATGAAAATAGTTTTGAGGCATGTCTGTGATTAGTTTTTTTTTCTACACAAACAATTGAATGAACATTTTCCAAGAGTGGGGATTTCATATTTTTTGCCAGGGGTTGTATGAAAGTTTGTAGACACTTTCACTTTTGCACAAACTAATCAATATACAATTATTGGGATTTTTTTTTTTTTTACATAAAATATGTAGCAGAATACATTTTGGTCTAAATTCATGAAGGAATTTTTAACTTTTTTTAATTGGACGTGATGTATAGCAAAAAATATATTTTTTTTTCAAAATGTAGTCTTTTGTTTATAGCATAAAGTAAAAACCACAGAGGTGATCAAATACCACCAAAAGAAAGCTCTACTTGTGGGAAAAAAAATGACAATTCAATTAAATTAATGCAGCGCCATATTGCAAAAATGGCCTGGTCGGGAAGGGGAAGAATCTTCTGAAGGGCAAGTGGTTAACTACCATTCGAACAATCCTTCGTTGCAATCTGATCAATCTTTCTCTTTTGTCCACATCCAGGGAGATTAGCTACAGTGCCATGGACTGTAAACTTGACAATGTTGCACAGTGGACACAGGAACATTAAGATCTTTGGAGATGGACTTGTAACCTTGAGATAGGTCATGCTTTTTCACAATTTTTATCTCAAATCCTCAGTTATTTGCTGCTCCTTCTCTTATCCATGCTCCATGTGGCACACAGAGACACGCAACAGAAAGGTTGAGTCAATTTTTCACCAGTTTTACTGGTTGCCAATGTGATTTCTATATTGTCAGCACCTGGTAATTGCTACAGGTGAGTTTAATTACAAATTACAGGAGCATCACAAACTTGGAATGCAATTATTTCTTACAATTTTGAGACGGTGCCAATATATTTGTCCAGTCCATTTTTGGGGTTTTGCATGGAATGAGTCAGATTTGGCTTTTTGTCTCTCCACTTTTTTTGTGTCATACCAACACAAACAAAAGAAATAAACATAAGAATACCTAAACATTTGTAATAGCAAGAATTTTCTGGGCAAAATGGTGCATTATCTAACAGATGCAGGGGTGCCAATATTTTCGGCCGTGACTGTATTTTAAGTGTTTTCTTATATTTGATTACACAAAGAGTTTAAAGCACCTGGAGCAACATAGCAATAACAGTGACATATTCTTCATCTTAGCAAGAGGACTGGGTGTTATAAAGCTGAACTCAGGAGAAAATAAATCTATCAAAGATTTATCACAGGGGTAACCAACCCGCAGCCCCAGCACGCCTGGAGAGAGGCTGTGCAACAGTGGCCTGCACAGACAAGCCCAGTCTGTAGGGATGCTGTGCAAGTATAGCAGCTGCAACAGCCAGCATTGTCAAGCCAAGCAAATGCACACCTGAGGGATGCTGGGGCTGCCCTCTTTGCAATAGCACTGGAAGAATGGAATGCAGGGGCACCAGGTGAGTAAATGCTAGATGGCCAGATCTAGAGGGATGCTGCTCACCCTCCTCTTCTCCCCCCCACACAGCCTGTACATAGGCTACATTCACACCAGTGATTAGGGCAGCAGTTCCTCCTCCAGCTCTCAGCAAGTAGCTGTGGGGGTAGGGTGCGGTCACAGGCAGTCACACCGATTCGCAGTTCTCAGCCCAGCCAAGGATCATTGGAGGTAATCTGACTGTGCAGAGAGCCACCAGCGACCCGTCCTTAGAGTGAGCGGGGTAAGCAGCCGCACCTACTTGCTGAGACACAAAAACAGCTGCTCATCAGCTATCCTTATTGTAAATCAAACACCATGTCAGTCAAATATCACACTAGTTTCTTGTTGCAAACTTTTAGAATAAAAAAAATTACAAAAACAATGAAGTTTTATTACTGATAGGTAACCCCTTGACACCAACATCATACAAATATGCAGCCTCACAGAACTGGGATTTTTTTTTCCATGGGGCAGCATATTTGTGTACCTGTCCCAGCACAAAGACTGGAGTGTCACTGAGCCCCAGGTCCCGTTGTAAAGAACAGGCCCTGGGACTCCCAATTCCAGGTCACGTGATTGCTGAGATAGCCTCTGATTGGCTATCACCGTGATCAGTCACTGTGAAGCACCTCCCCAGTTTTTTTTTTTTTTTCTTTTATTCTCTCCAAATGGAGACGAAAGATGCATTGCATCTTTTGCTCTCTCCTTGCTGAGGAAAAAAAAAAAATTATAAATCCCTAAAACAAAGGTTTAAACTAGTTCAGTGCCAGGGTTAGTCTGTTTAAAAAAAATCCTGACCTTTACCCAAATTGGTATCTGTGGTTTAGGTTAAAAAAAACAAAACAAAAAGCACACTATTGTTTTTGGGCTGTAATACAGGTACAAAAACAAACACACACATATGGGATCACTGCGATTGTCAAGAGCTAGGAAATTTATTTTGGGTTATTCTTTGGTGGTATGTTATGGTAGTAGCAAGAAACACACAGCTAAAATTTAAAAAAAAAAAATTTTTTTTATTACAATTTTGGGCCAGGTTTCCTTTGGTAATTTAAAACAACAACAAACAATCAGGAGATATCCATTACCATTTACCACCAAACAAAAGCCCAATTTGTCCTGAAAAAAACAAGGTATAATTCACCTGGATGTACAAAGTAGTTGTGGTGATATGTACGGTTTTACTAACACATCAAAGTTGTAAAATTTTACTTCGGCTTTAAGATTTGTTTTACCATTAGATGTGAAGGAGTTAACTTATGATCTGCTCAACTTTTTCTGCTCATCAGCTATCATTGTTGCTGTGTTTTATGTGTGACCCAAGACAATAACTCTTCTTCCAATGTGGCCCAGCAAGGTGAAAAGGGTGGACACCCCTAATTCAGAGCTTTACATACCATTTGCAGTTTTTTTTTTTCCTCCTTCTGATGCTCAGGCTCAAGTAGTAGCAGAGTAGGTGCCTAATAACATTACAAAACAACCCATTTCTGATTCTCAGTCTGCTTCCTCACTGCTGGGATAATGGAGATGTAACTCCCCCCTTAGCAGCATGGTTGTGATGCCTGTAGTATAGAGATACTAGCAGTGGCCCTCCATGATTCTACTGCTCCTCCCATGCCTACTGCAGGTGATAGGTCAATGCTTTCTACAATGTGCTACTGAGAGCACATTACAAAAGGTCTTGGGGAGCCAAGTTCACTTCAGCTAAAACAAGATCTCTTACAAATGTAGTAGTGTTGAGATAAACCAATTACCACCAACAAGAGTGCTTACAATGGTCAGCTTTTATTTATTCCTGTAAATCCTTTATCCCAAAAGAAAAAAAAAATTGCTGTAACTGCAGTGCAAATTGGAATTTGGCTTCAATTTGTTAGAGTATCTAAATCTGCTAGTATATCTAACACTCCCCTCTCTTGTAGGCAGACGATGCTGCTGTCCAAAGATGGCCCTGTGCTCAGAGTGTAGGCACCCTAATACAGAAGGTGTGTTACTGGCCAGAGCACCAGCTGAAGAAAAGAAAAAATAAAACACAAGCAGCCACCACCGCTAATGATTGGAAAGCTGCAATAGAATACATTTTTGGTTTTGTGTTTAATACCGCTTTAAAAGGGATAGCACAACGGAGGCAAAAAGAAACCCCCATACAATTGATATCAGTAAATTGTACGGTTTCTATTCTGATAAAGTTCCTCTATGAAAACAATCAATATACGGTGTTTTCAAGTAAAAGCTATATTGTTAAAATACTGTGGGCTTGCTATTGCTATCCACACAATCAAAGATATTTTGTGAAGAACGGCTTTTCCATCACCACAATGCACAGGCCGTTAAGGCCCTATTAACACTTGTGACTGTGCTGTTGCAATTAGCTTTGGGAGACCCAATGGGATTTTTCCTGCTTTAAGCCACTGACAGGAACCCCCCCACTGCAAGACCGCTTCTGCAGCAATTTACAGCCAATTGCATGTAAACTGCTCATGCAGAGATTACCTGCGAATGATCAGCCCTGGTTGCAAACTGTCTGCATCTAGTGCCAATCATCTGCAGGTAATCATTTCATGAGCCAACACATGTGACCACCACTATTCAACCACAAATAGCTGCAGGCGCAGTCAGCCTCCCACAGCTTTCAATGGGGCTTCCTGCCCACAGTTAATCACTGGGAATCCCTGCTGGGTCTTCTACAGCTAATTGCAGGTGGTCCCATTCGCAAGTGTGAATGGGGCCTTAAAGTGGCTCCAAAACTAAAATATTTACTCAAATGCATTCCATGCATCAAGGTAAACCCCCCCCCCCCCCCCCCCAGAAAACTAAAAATTGCTGTTCCTTTCCTTCCCCACTTTCCTGAGTCCTGTATTGATCCCATCACTATACCCAGCTGCAGTTCTTCCCTGGCCTTACTCTACTCACAGGAGGATCGGCCAGCAATGGAAACCAGTGGCTCCTGCTGCTATCAAATTATGTAAACAGAGAGCAGGGGGCTGAGCTGTGAGTGTGGCCTGTGCCTACACTATCCTGCATGTCTGTTACCATATCAAGCTGCTTGCTGAGAAAGTAGATACAGAAAAGGAGGCGCTAATATTGCCAGCAGAGAACCCCAGAAGAGGACAGGGTTGTTCTGTGCAATAATATTGCACAGAGCAAGTAAGTATAACAGGTTAGTTTTAATGAAAACAATTTTTGCTTTAGCAACACTTTAAGTTCACATAGGGATACAAATAAAATATGTAAATGTGATGTCAGTAGGCACTGATGTATTGACCAAAGTTCTGTTCTGCGAGAAAAGAAAATATGACACGACAACCAGAATTTAAATATTTATTCTTAAACCATTTAAAATCCCCTGAAATATTGAAATAAGCTTACTCTATTAACAGATTTACAAGAGTAATGACTACGAAGGATATAAGGGTACCACTGTTTTTTTTTTCTTTTTAAACATTTTCTTTTTTTCCTCTCTGAAGTTCTTATAAAGCTTTCTGAGTGACTGTATTTACAACTTTTACTGCTTATATATTTATAAAAATATTTTATTTTTTAACCATAACATTGTTTTCAAAAACTATTTTCAGACTTTCTCAAGATATAAATTTGAAGTGAGTCTCAGAGAGCAGAAAACGCAAACAGAAATGTTTCCTTAAAATGAAAAACAAGAAAGGAATTAAAAGTGAACTCAATTGTGTAGGCACCACTAAATAAGTTGCTTGCTCCTTGGCTTTAGCCAGTTACTAGTTTTCAAGTGTCCCCCTTAAAGCAGGAATTCTGTTGAGGGCCATCTACCTACCCTGCAGTGGAAATAAGCATGCTGCAATTTGAATCTTTTTTTCTACCATTACAGTATCTCAGGCTTGTGCTTCCATTTCTGTACTGCTTTTATTTGCTAGATTTCAGGTTTATTAGACCTTGAAAATCAAGCACACAGGAAACCAGATGCTTTTCCTTCCATCCAGTTGCTGAGTAAGCTTTTCTGTCTTCTAGCTAGGTTGCTGCCTGAAACTGTTGCAGATTGCATCTTAAAAAAAAATGTTCTTGGTGGCACTGACAAAGCTCTAGTTTTCACTGCTCAGCGATTAGCTGCATTAGCTAAAAGCCAATCACAGAACAACTATGGGGAGAGCATATTCTAAATTATAGACACCTGAACACCTAGGATAAGGAAACAAATGGTGATAAGACCTCAAACTAGGCTGTGATCTTTTAGTCTTACAAAATGCTGATGAAATGCAAAAAAGTGGGGAATCCGCATGCTGTAGCTTTAAGCAAAATAAAAAAAAGTGAAGATCGCCCAAAAATATAGATGTTATTGGCTGATCAGTTCTAAAACAATCTTATCTTCCTGACAATTGGCCTGTAAAGGAGTTCTGTTAACTGCTCCACAGAAACACAGTGAACTGTCAACATCAATTTCAAGAATGTATTTTGTAAGCACCTACTATGACTTCGGGATGATTTAAGCAATGGTCTAGACAAGGCAATCCAATCCCAGCATCAGTTCAGAGTAAAACTCAAGCTACACTGGTAGGTGACATTCCAGGAAAAGGCCCCATGGCATCATTGGCAAAAAGCTTAAGTGTGGCTAAGACATTGTGCTACCAGATCTTCACCACAAAAGCAGTCCATACACTGCAGGGACCTATAAAACAGTCAATGGACACTGCAGCATGCTCATTTGCATCAGATACTGGCGGACGCATCCCTTTAAAACACAAAATGTCTTTTAGTAGAAAACCCTAAACACTGCAATGGCAATTAGATAAAAGGTGGAGGTCACGCACCTTTACATTATATAGATTTGGCAGACAGGTTGGAGTCCATTTGGTGCGTGAGAGACTGGCCACACATTACAAATGAGAAATGGGAGGCCAAAGTCTCTGGCACGTATAAGTAAAGAGCCCAATCAACAAAAATTACCAAGGATATTAAAAAAATATTTAGGGCTCAAATCATAAAAATGCACACAAACATTATAATATTATAATATAGCAAGAACACATTATAATATTATAATTACACCACCTGCAAAGGAACAAAGTACATGCGGAAGCAAACATTTGAACTATTTATAATATATATATATACACATACATACATGTACATGGGGTGAACTGAGGAACACCCCATCAAGCAGTACCATAAATACAGTTATCGACCATTTACAGTTCCGCCGGCTGTTTGGAAAGTTTTTTTCTGCTTTTTACTGCCAAAACATCAAGTCTATTTTCATGACTTTTTTTTTTATAACTTAGTTAACTGTATATTAAATGGTAAATACAGACTTAAAATACACTTTCACAGGAGTATAAATACATCATGGTGCTGATGAAGAAGGGTGGAAAAAAACAGGAAAGATGTAATATAATACACAAGAGCATTAAATGCTGGGGGATGCTGGTGTAAACCATTGTCTATACACAGAGTGAAGAGGATCAGGTTTTAATGATAAATAATGTGGACATGTCACCTTCTAGAACACACAACACTGCGTGTTTAAAAAAAAAAAAAAAAGTGAGTCACCTGATGCTGCCTTTGCTGATTTCTGATATGGCGATCTTAGCATATTTTCAAGTGCAAGCTCCAGCCACTCCCAAAGTTTCAATCCTGCGGCATTCCCTTATACAGTACCATGGCAAAGCTGCACTTTCAGACTGATGGGTATGCCACACACAGTAGGAGAGCAATTCTCTTTCAGGGAATGAGTGGTCAATATACAGTCATTCAGGTGTGTAAAGGATAAACCAATACACAACATATACTTCCACTTATTGAGCTCCAATGCCCATCTTCAACAACCCTTGAAAGTCACATTACTTTAAAGCCCAACTCCAGCTTTGCCATCACTTTAGGTTGGGTCAAGCTGACCTAAACAAACTATTTCCTTTACTACTACATGTGGCCATTGTCAGCACTCTATAAACTAGATATAGCATTAGCTACGCACAGTGCTGTGTTTCTTCAGCAGCACTGGGACTTCCTGTCCTGTTCACGGAACAAAACCAAGTCAGGCTGAGTGCTCACGAAGCTTTGTATTTTATTAATACAAGGCTCTCTCTAAATGGCTGAAGTAGAAGTTGTGACGTCTCCCTGCCTCTATACCTCAGCCATTTAAAGGAAGCCTTGTATTCATTACTAAAAATACAAAGCTTCCACAGAATTCCTTAATAGTGCACAGACTGACTTGTTTTTGTTCTGGCAGCAGATGGCAAGTCGTATTGCTGCTGGAACACAGAACTGTATACTGCACATAGTTGATGCTAAAGGAAATAGTTCAGCCCAAACAAGTGATAAGGAGTTAGGCATTAACCTACTCTGCTGCAAAGCAGCCTGCTAGGTGCCACACAGTCTCCTATGAAGTAAAGATCTTTGCAGATAAAGAATGTGATTTGCATAGACATCTGTGTCAGAGGTCTTGCCAATCATACCTGAAATCATGTCCCCCGACTTTGAAATTGTGCGACTTCACTGTAAGTCACATGATTTCAAAGTCAAGCTTGATGTGACGGGGGTGTTAAAAGTATGCAGCTTTTAGGAACAAGCATTAGAGCCCAAAGTACACTTGCACAGGTGTACTTACACTTTAAAAACTAAATTAAATCTGGAATCTAATTTTTCTGATGTCACCAGCTGGCATACTGAATTGTGTGGGCACCTTCATACATCACAACTGTAATTCTAGAGGAAAGACAACCCCTCAGATTTTCTATAGATAAGCCTCTTCTCTTTCACTCTGCCTGAGTCTGTAAAACATGACAGTGTTTGCACAGAGCTGCCAACTTCCCACCCTTCAATAGGGTGGAAATATAAGCCCCCATACCTGGATGCCCTGCTCCATTAGCGAGGGCATGGAAGTGTGAAAAGACTGCAAAGGAGTGTGGCTTGGCAAGTATACATGCCTGGGATGTGTACTACAAGCAGTCACCCTGCTTTGAATGGAAAAGTGACAGTGTCTCTAAGACAGTTAAGTAGAACAGGCAGCAATATCCTCATATGCAGTGTATAGGGAAAGAATTACAAAAATAAAAATGGTGAGTTAAACATACCCTAGAAACACAAGTTTCACATTACTTTCCCTCACATCCATTCTGTTTCTGCTATCTTCTTACAATACCAGTCTTCCACAGCTTCATCCCTCTAGTGCTGCCATGGTTAGAAAATCAGCTTAGATCTTAAACGGAAGAAAAAAAAAAAAAAGCCTCTCAGCCTACAATAAAATCTGTCCTGCAGCATTATATGTTTCCTACAACATGACAAGTCCACTTTACAGCCCTTGCTCTCATTATAGAACGTATTGTGCACTGTCTTTCAACAGGCTCTTTCCCTAACAAAAAAACCCTACATCACATTGCTGCAATGTACAACAGGGACACTGGAAGCAAGAACTTAAATGTTAGACATCCTTGGTCTAACAGCAAAAAAGTACAAATAAAATGTATTGCTTTCATTCTCATTAAAGAAAACAGAAGATGCACAAAGACCTTACAAACCAGAAAGTCTTATGTCACACATTGGAGCAAAGCTGCATTTTTATCTCCACCCCAGACAAGCAAATATTGCTGCTTTTCCATTTAGTGATTCAGATCTACAAATAAAGAGTGACCAAGGTGGAATTAATCTAAAACAAATATGGTTTCCTACAAAAAAAAAAAAAAAAACAGCAGATCTGCATTCAGATTTCAAGGCTTTGAGTTTGAAGGCGATATATTCCAGCAAATTGTTTAGCATAGCGTGTATGACACAGTCTTGGACACAGCTGCTTAGTTTGTCCAGTGTGGGGATATGTTTTTTTCCTTTTAAAGAGAGTACCTGACAGCCACAGACAACTGAGGAAGCAATTCTGATAGCTACATCAAATAGGCATGAGAAGGCAGCATATAAGTTTACTGGGAACATCCGTGTGGAAGCTGTAAAGTAGGCCAAGCCTACATTCACACAGGCAACAAATTCTTCAGTTTATACTGTAATAAGCTGCATTTTCAGTATTGTTAAAGTGCATCTAACCCAAAGAACAAAAATGTAACATATCACAGCTTACCAGTAGTTGTGGTGGGTGCATCCCCCCCCACCTTTTCCTTTGTTTAATTGATGTTCCCACCACTAGTACTTCTCGTCCTAGGGTGCCAACTCTCACTCAGAACACTGAAGGTATGTTATGGTGGAGAACCTTTGTCACCCTAGGCTGCCCTCTTGATTTGGACATACAAACATCTCTACCTCCACCCCTTCATAAACATCATAATTACATGCATAGAGTGCTGGAAAAGTAACAGCATTTGAGATTATATTTATGTACAGAAGCTGCAAAAACCCTGGATTTCTACCAGGAACGTATTTTTCTGTACTTCCACAAAAAAAAAAAAACACGCCCACACTAGATTAAAACAAAAACCAATGCACCCATCGTTATCAAGGACTGGTAAGCTGTGTTTTTTTTTGATTTAGATATACTTTAAGCACATAAAATGGCCACTTTCATTTTATGCAGCTGACAGATACGCTAACCTTGATATTTCAGAAAATGCCAGAAAACTGAATTAACTAGCTTCTTATACTTTACGGAGACTCAGAGGATGATATTTTGTGCCTCATAGTAAGCTGAAGAGACGTTCTTGGTCATAGCTAGGGTTGCGCTTAGCAGTATTTGGACTGAGTTCATCACTGCTCATGTCCACCACTGTACATTTCCTCTCAGTACTGGAGAGAGAGAGAAATATGACACAGCCATGGACCACCAAGGTGGTTTGAGGCAATAATTGATTCACGTGTTGTAAATATTTGGGTCTTCTGTTCTCAGATCTACCCGCCAGGGCCTACAAAAAAAAAAAAACCAGCCAGCATTGGATCCATGCTTAAAATATAAGGATTGGATAAACATTAACTTTCAGTGGCACTCGCTTCTGCATTTCTACAATTTACTAGACAGGTGACAGAATAAGACAATCTTGGCTGCCAAACATCTTTTGACTGGGGCTCAAAGAGCCATAACAAAGAACTTGTTCAAAGTCTACACAGTGTCATAAGCAAATGCTAGCTGTACAGCAGCTCCAATGTGCCTTAATGAAAGAGAACCACTGTATACCACAAACATGCTCATCCACCAAGTAATGGTGGAAGTCTCACAAATAAAACAGACCAGTAGATTCAGTCAGTGAACAGTGCAACAAACATACAACCACTTGCGCATCTTTCTAACTTAACAACTGTTATCCAACATGGAAAAAAAATTAACAGCATTTCAACATTTACAGGATTAAACAAAAGATTAAAGTAGTAAAAGTTCAGTCTTTACAAAATAATTTCCTGAAAATATAAAAACCCATTTACACCATCACAAAAAAAATGAAATAATTAACAAAACAGGGAAGAAAAATAGAAAACAAAATCGCTAAAGGTTCTTTTCTTTCCAAACTGTCGATCATAGTCACATGGATGTGTATCGTGAAGATCCGAAAGGCACAAGGAGCTGAAAATGCTAAGCATGGCCAGGCGGTGAGTATACTGGGTGGGTGTCCCTCTGCCATTCTCATACAGCAGTGTCATGGTCTTAAGATGAGGATACTACTTAGGAGTCACCAACAGAAAACCTAGAAGAAGGGAAAAAGACAAACAAGTCAACTTCAGCTTAAAGCAAACCAATCATTTATAACATTTAACATGGTATAGAGCGGGTGTCGGCAACCCGCGGCTCCGGAGCCGCATGCGGCTCTTTTTCACCTTTCCTGCGGCTCCGGAGCACACTGCCCACCAGGTGACAGGCAATAGGGTCGGCAAGCCGCGGCTCTTTTAATGTAGATCTTCTGTGTGCCGGGCGCCCGCTGGCAAACATTGGCTGTCAGGATGTAGGCGGGGCAGCCCGGATGTAGGCGGGGCAGCGTGACGAACTCCTCTCCTCTCACAGTCCGCCCTGAAGACCAGAACGGCGCGGGAACCCAGCGAGAGGAACGCGCGGAGCAAAGGTAAGTGAATTCACACAATATGGGGAATGAATTACTATGGGGGATGAATTACTATAGGGGGGATGAATTACTACAGGGGGGATGAATTACTACAGGGGGGATGAATTACTACAGGGGGGATGAATTACTATATGGGGGATGAATTACTATATGGGGGATGAATTACTATGGGGGGGATGAATTACTATGGGGGGGATGAATTACTATAGGGGGGATGAATTACTATAGGGGGGATGAATTACTATAGGGGGGATGAATTGCTATAGGGGGGATGAATTGCTATAGGGGGGATGAATTACTATAGGGGGGATGAATTACTATATGAGGGATGAATTACTATATGGGGGATGAATTACTATGGGGGATGAATTACTATGGGGGATGAATTACTATATGGGGGATGTATTTTCAGTTTTAAAAATGTTTCTCTCAAAATAAATTTCAATCGTGGTTTTGGCGAGATTTGGCTCAGTCGAAAAAAAAGGTTGCCCACCACTGACCTAAGGCTATGATTGTGATTATGACGATACACTGTGGCCCTGATTAACCCTTTGCTTACTGGGCCCTTAAACCCCCTTCATGACCAGAGCGTTTTTTGCAATATATGCAGTGTCGGATTTGTTTTAAATGTTGCAATGGTTTTGCGGCTCCCAGTCTTTTTTTCCCTCTCGGAAATGGGTCCAAGTGGCTCTTTATGTCTTAAAGGTTGCAGACCCCTGGTATAGAGGTATCTCTCTTATGATTTCTGGGAATAACTCAAGCCTCTACAACCCTGGTACCAACACTTGGTCCGCAGACCAGTGAGCGCCATAAAGAAAGCAGATTGGCTGCACCGAACACTGAATGAGAAAGACTGTACAAGCAAGCAAAATAACAGCCTGATGGAAAAAAAAAAAAAAAGTGGCACTGGAGTGTGCGATGGTGTTTCAATGTTACTGACTACAATGTGGGGGGGAGAAGTGGGCGAATAATATTACAGCCACTGACCCCAATGCAGGGTGGAGGTGGGGGAAAATATCACTACCAGTGACCATGATTTTCAGGGGGGGTATAGGGTTGCTGAAGGTTCTTATTACACTCACTGACACCGATGCTGGGGCTATTCTTGCATCCAATGACACCACTGCTGGGAATTTATGACTGAACTCACTGACACCAATACTGGTGGTTTTTGCACTCCAACTTCAGTGTACATTGCGATAAACTCCTGAAAATGCAGCAGGACCAAAATTTCAGGGTGCTTAGGTACAAAAATGTGCTGCTCTTGTGCAGCTGCACTTTAAGTGATCCATAATTTTCAAGTTGCACCACTGCTATACAGCCTTTATTCCCAAAAATCTGAAGGGACATTTCTTGTTCAAAGACCGATTCGTTGCCCTGGGAATCCTGTCCCAAACTCTCTGCACCCATCAAAAATCTCAAAGTATGGACATGTCGTTCGGAGAAAGACTATGGACTGCAAAGTCGACACCTTCTCTAAAAGGGGTTTGGGAGGCAAGCACTATGAATTTTACACCAGCCATTGATACTACCTGCATTTTTTGCACCCGAGATGTTGGTTGAGGCAGCACCACTCAACTTGAACAGGATACTCCTTCAAATAAAATAATTCAATCTTTGCCAGTCCTGGAAAAAGTGGCCTTCATTTCAGTTGCCTTGGCAGAGGACATAGAGTTTACAGTGACATCTGCTGTGCTGATCAATTACACAAGAACAGAAACTTGGTTGAAGTCGTGGCAAGGGAGCACAACATTCAAATCCAAATTAAGTGGTCTGCCAGGTAAAACTTGTCTGGTTCAGAATTGTCTTCTGTACTCCAAAGATCCGCTGCCAAAAAAAATTTTTTTCCCAATCCAAATAAGCAGTCAGGAAGAAAAGTATTTTCATCTGGACAACACACAGGCAAAGAAACTAAGTTTCAAATGTCAAATAAAGGGTTGGTTCACACAGAAAGGTAAAGAAAGCAAATGTCTGTCTGTACTTAACCCTGGAGAAGGTGTACAGTTTACAAGACACAGCGAATCATCCAGGAACCTCAGAGTGCACAGACACCATGAAGCTCATTGGACGCATGATGGAAGCTATACCAGGACTCAGTTGCACTCCAAAACCATCCAGAATCATGTCCTCTCTCTGAGATGGTGGTCAACGTTTGCTGGATGTGAGAATCTCCCTCACAAGGGAAGTGTAGGAATTCCTCAGCTGGACTGACAAGCAGACTCTGAAACATTGGCGGAAGTGGAAAGAACTCAATCCAGTCAGAATAACCCACAAGTGCTTGGGGACAGGGCACCCATTCGGCAGATCTCCTAGCCAAGGGAAAATGGAATCCGGCAAGGGCAAGGAACTCCTCAAACCTGAAGGAACTGACTGCAGTGTCAAAAAGCCCTCTTGGCCTTTCAACAAAGGATCAAGGTCAAGGAGGATTAAGTTCTCCCAAACAACATGACCACAGTCACCTATTTAAACAGGCAAGGGGGATACCCAATCACCAAGGTTAACTGAAGTAGCCGGAGAGCTTTTAGGCTGGGCAGAAGCAAGATCATGTAAACCTACAGGCACACAGTTTAAAATCTGGAAGAAATCAGCCAGTCAGAATAGTGTCTCAACCAGGCAACTTTCTCCCAGATCTGCAAGAAGTGGAGGACACCTACCATAGGTCTATTTGCCAACAGAAGAATGCAAATCTGAGAAAAATATCTGGCTACAAAAAGATCCTCGAAGCGCAGGCACAGACGCTCTAACATGACTGTTGGAAGATGATCTCTATGCCTTTTTGGCTAATCCCATGGGTACTGCAAAAGCTACAGACGTCTCAAACCAAGGTCATTCTGATTGCACCTTTTTGGCAGAAAAAAAAAAAATCATGGTTCTCCATCCTAAATGAATGGAGTTTAGTGGACCCTTGGTTTTTGCCACCTACTCGGAACCTTTTATCATAAGGGAGAATACATACTCCTCACCCAAAGAGGCTCTCCTTGACAGCATGGCTACTGAGTGGGAAAAGCCTAATAAAGAAAGTCTTATCAACTAAAAGTTGTCTCCACCATTCTAAGTGGCCTTAAAAACTCTACAAACGCCATTTACGATAAAATTTGGAAGAGATTCCCCCACTGGAAGGAAGAAAACAGACTGCTCAAGGCACTAACCCTGAATGCAGTCCTATAATTTTTACAAGCAGGGGCAAATCAGAATCTGTCAACACTCTCAAAGCACAAATAGCTGCCTTATCTAATTTTTGGTGCTAAAGTTGGCAGAGAATCCTCTAGTTAGAAGGTTTCTTAAGGCAATCGCAAGAAGGAACGCCCATTGCAGATCCAAGTTTCCTGCTTGCAATTTAGGTGTCCTAGGAATCTTTCAACATAAGCCCTTTGAGCCTCTGGATGAATGTTCAATTAGATTTTTAACACTCAAGTCTGTAGTTCTAGTAACCTTGGTCTCAACTTGCAGAGTCAATGAGTTACACGCTTTGTCTGTGATAGAGCCTTACTACACCATTTTAATGGACAAAATTATTCTCACTTTCATCCAGCATTTATACCAAAAGTTGTATTGGACTTTCACAAATCCAAAGACATTATAATCACTTCCTTTTGCAAAATCCTACAAATGACAAGGAAAAAGACTAACAAGATTGATGTAAGACTATGTCCCATCTCGGACCCGGCAGTAGGGTGGTTTACACACAATCCGGTCACCAGGATTGTGTCTAAAACTGACAGGCAGACTTCTGGCTGTCAGGTTGAGGCACTCTAGCAGTTGCACTGCTGCCTGACTGCTAACACACATCCCCAGTACCAGCAGCTTCCGCAACGTAATCCAGGCTCCACCCTCCGATCTGCAGGCCCGAGGTAGACATGATGGGTACCGACGGGTGGAAGGGAGGGAGGAGAGCGGCCACATGTTACATATCGCCATGCACGCCAGAGTGAGCAATACTTCTAGCACCAGACCTCCACAACACTAAACTGATGACCTATAGGAGGCTTTTGAAGTGTCGCCTATAGAAAATATAGGGTACTAAAGTTTGTCACCATTTGCAAACAAATTGAGGGATTGACATGTTTGGTATTTATTTACTCGGTGAAACCTTGTCTTTTAGATTTTACCAAAAATTTGTGCAATTTATTGAGTGCCCTAAAATTCACTTTAGTGTTTTGTATTGACATTTTGACACTGAAATGGGACCTAAAAAAAATTAGAATTATGACCATTTTATTCTCTAGGGTGTCTGCTTTCAGAAAATATATGTTTAGGGGGTTTTGTGTAATCTTCAGGCCCGAACATTTTTTAAACGTGTGCAAAAGGCTCTGGCAGTGATAGGGTTAAAAGAAGCCATTTCAGAAGCTTACAAAGCGGCCGTCTTAACTCCCCCTACTGGATTGAAAGCTCCTTCAACTAGAGCTACTGCAACCTCCTGTGCAGAGATAGCTGGTTCCACCCCCCCCCCCCCCGACAGATCTGCAGGGTCGCGACAAGGTCCAGCTTCAATACTTTCACCAAATATCAGTCAGACCTAGCCTCCAATAAGGATCAGGCATTTGGCAGGAAGGTCTTGCGAGCAGCAGTCCTGCCCTAATGCACATATTCCTATTCAATCATCTCATGTTAAGCTGCCCTAAATGACTTGGGAAAACACAGTTAAGTACCTGTTACATGAATTTCCAGGAACCTTCTAGGACAGCGCAGTTCCACCTTTCTTATAGACCCCAGATCTCCTCTACCCTGTAAAGCATGGGTAAAAAAAAAAACGCACACAACCCAAACACCATTGAGCTCTGCTTTCCAGGAAAAATGGCAGTGTTCACATCTGCCACAGCCATGATATCACTTTCAGCCTCCCAAGATCAGAGATGGTCCCCGACCAGCTCTGTGGTAACCCAGCGGTGCAGGATCAGATTGCGGGCTCTCTGTTCACACGGGAGAGCTCAGAGAGGTTCTGGAGGGCGGCAGGGGTGGGAGAGAGGTTCTGGAGGGCGGCAGGGGTGGGGGAGATGTGGGGGGGGGGGGGGGGGGGGGAACGACAGCCCCTCCCACTCCCTGTAAATGCAATTCAGCAGCTAATCAGCCGTTAGCATGGCTTTTACACGAGAGGGAATCGCTGGCTGAAAAATCTTCATGATATCTCCACTTCAGGTCAGGGACGTTATATGACGACCTATGAGAGGAGAGGAGGGTGGGGTAACGTAGTTAAAAAATGTGCCGGTCTTTAGAAGCACTTGCAAATGCATATTACTAATGAACCATGCCATATTTTAAAGTACATTCTTATTTTTTCTAATAAAAAGCTTGGGGCATAGTAAAAAAAACAAAACAAAACAAAAAAAAACAAAAAAAAACAAAAACACAGAAATGACATACCTGCCTCTTTGTACATTTTACAATGTATTTCTTCAGGCTGGAACGAATGAGGTCATATTTCTGCCACATTATGCAGTTATTACAGAGAAAGTAGAAGCAGTGGATGTACCACAATAAGTGTGACACTCAGGCGTACACGGAGAAAAACAAAAATTGTTGGCTTGTTTTTGGAGTGTCTGAAAAAAACATGTAATCTCACAATGTTCATGCAAGTAGTGACCTGGGTATGATTCACACCCAGGGCCAAGAACGAAGGAGTAAGAGAAAGCCACGATGCACTGTTACCTTAAAGATGAGCTCCAGTCATTTTGTGTTTATTAAAAGTCAGCATCTACAAAAATTGTAGCTGCTGACTTTTTATAAACAGACACTCGCCTGTCGCAGGATCCAGTGATGTGCTCACCTGAGCGGTTCCTTCCCTCATTCTTCTGTCCCTAGCATCTCAACTATGGGCACCGCCAGTGATAGTTTGTGGCTTCACAGCTGGGTGCCCACTGTACATGCATGAGGCGCGCAGCGCAATGTGAATGGTACCGCAGTCTTCTGGGGCCTGTCACGTGTCCCAGAAGACTGCGGGGGAGGGAGGGACAGAGATGAACTTC
This sequence comes from Staurois parvus, assembly GCF_062004578.1. Lineage (NCBI taxonomy): Eukaryota > Metazoa > Chordata > Amphibia > Anura > Ranidae > Staurois > Staurois parvus. The sequence continues at coordinate 2,928,975 of NW_028318841.1, forward strand.
CACTTTCGAATGCCACCTGTACTGCTGCATTCTCCTCAAAACACATAGTTGTGTTAAAAATAATAGTGTTTAAAAAAAAAAAAAAAAAGTGAGTAAAGCTCAAAATCCTTAGGATAGCTTTTAGATACATATATGCAAATGCATTGGGAACACTGCACAGTCTATTCAAAATCAAAAAACATTAAGGTTTCAAAATGTATTACTTTGCAGAAAGTAAAGAAAAAGGAATATTGGGCTGTTCAAAAAAATTGTCTTCATTTTTCTTTATAAACGCAAACATTTACTGTATAAAGTGAAAAATGCTTCAAGATTTGCTGCGAATCACTGAATATTAGTTGTATAAGCACTGTTTCTGAGAACAGCTTCACATCTGTGTTACATGGAGTCGACCGACTTCTGGCACCTGTGAACAGGTATTCCAGCCCAAAACTATTGCACTACATTCCACAATTCCTCTGCATTTCTTACTTTTACCTCAGAAACAGCATTTTTTGTGTCACCCCACTGGTTTTCTATTGGATTAAGGTCCAGTGATTGGGCTGGCCATTCCACGTCATTAATATCGATGGTCTGGAACCGTGATGTTGCTTGCTAACTGGGGTGTTTGGGATCGTCGTCTTGTTGACACACCCATTTCAACAGCATTTACTCTTCGGCATAAGCCAACATGACCTCTTCAAGTATTTTTGATACTTTGGATCCCGATCCCTGGTATGCAATAAATAGATCCAACACCATAGTATGAGAAACATCCCCATATTATGATGCTTGTGCGATCATGCTTGACTGTCTTCACAGTGTACTGTGGATTGAATTCAGTGTTTGGAGATTGTCTAACAAACTGTCTGCGGCCACTAGACCCAAAAAGAACAAACTTGCTTTAATCCGTCCACAAAATGTAGCGCCATTTCTCTTTAAATCAGACAATGTGTTCTTTGGCAAATTGTAACTGCTTAAGCACAGTTTATTTTTTCAACAGTGGGACTTTGCGGGGGCTTCTTGCCGATAGCTTGGCTTCACATAGGCGTCTTCTAATTGTTTCAGTAATCAAAGGTAACTTTAGACTTTCTTTGATCACCCTGGAGCTGAACATTGACTGAGTCTTTGCCATTTTGGCTATTCTTCAATCCATTTGAATGGTAGTTTTCGGTTTTCTTCCACATCTTTCTGTTTTTGGTTGCCATTTTAAAAGCATTTAAAAAGGTAATTTTAGCTGAGCAGCCTATCGTTTTCTGAACTTCTTTATATGTTTTCCCCTCTCCAATCAACTTTTTAATACAAGTATGCTATTCTTCTAAACAATGTCTGGAACAACCCATTTTACTCAGATTTTCAGAAAGAAATGCACTATACCCAGCATGTACATTTGCTGCCTTCATCCTTAAATAAGGGCCATCTGAGACCTGTTTTATCACAGACAGAATGACCTTACTAATTGAACACCACACTGATTTTATTTTGAATACGCCCCTTACGATTAATGATTCAATTACACAGAATCAGCAGCATGCATGTCATGACTGTTGGGTCTGTTGGTTTTCTATTACTCTACTACAGTAAATTATTTGCCACCTAGAAATATAATTTATACCAAAAACAGTGATTGATCTGGTTAGTGATCTTTGGACTATTATTTTGAACACAACAGTACTAGCCCACACAGCAAATCCAGAGTTGTCCTGCTGTTTGGGTGCCATATAGCGGGTCCTATGGAACCATCTTGTTCCTCTTCAGCTGGCTGCCTCCTCTTGCTGCAGGCAGCTAACTCGAGTGACATGCCGGACCTGTCCATGGCCCCTATGTGTCGATCCTGCAGTCTACTGGGAGACATGGTGCAAATATTCCTGAAGGCAGAAAGGCATTCTGGCCTAGGCTGGATGGGCAGGTTCAAAAATAAAAACATTTAAGATATTTCCAGCATTTCTGCTTGGGGAGGGAGTGTTAAAACAGAACTAACTCCTTTCTGGAGTCAAGTTTTGCTTTAATTTATAAAAGTGTACTGCATGGCAATGTAGTAGTGTAAAATACATTAGTATTTAATTTTTTTATCTTAAAGTAGCAGAATGTATTAAAACTGCATGAAGTTAAAAGCTCTATCACAGGTTCTCCCAAACTTGTAAATATCAGGCATACAGATCAGACAAGACATTCATATTGTTACACATCACATCAGTGTTTTTCTAAAGTCATGTTGTTTCAACGATTATTTCAAGTAAAATACTCACTTCTGGAATTTTTCCATAAGTTTCTTTACCATCTTGTCAGTAATTCCAGGATACGTAGCTTCTGCCTGGTTCATACTCTTTTCTAATTCTTCAATGGCATTTTTCCTCACGACATTATTCCTGTCTTGCTGTTTAAGCTGTAAAGATAACATCTCAGGTTAGATAAAAGGTTAGAGTATTAGATCACTTTTTCACTATTCGTCAAACAGAGGCCCCCTTTGCAGCGCCCCGCTGCAAAACACGCATGTGCTAGTGCATATATTGCTATATGTCATACAACTCCCTGGTCCTAAAGTGGGCTGCTTATAAAAAGTTTACCTTTGAGAACATGTTACACCCATTTTTAGGGTACCTTAAGCAGCCTCTCCCCTCAGAAGACTGCAGAACAAATCAATAGCTTTGATTAGCGGCTTACAGAGTCTGCTGAACAATTCTGCTATAAATTCATGCTCACTGAAGTGACCATGAGCTTATAGCAGAGGAGGAATGCAGGTCAGTATGGTGTACAGACTTGGCCTGCTGGAAGCAGTGCTGTAGCTCTGTACGCCATATGGACATGGCAGTGAAAGGGTTAAAGCTCCAATAAGGGTTTGTGTAAACAAGACAGCAATGGGCTTAGAGTGAAGAGATGCCTCAAAACCAGAGAACTAATTTCTTGAGTGGCATGAAGAAAATGGTGACACCAATACCTCCGTAAAGGAAAGAAAAACTTAACAGAAAAAAATGACCATCTCTTCTGCCTTAAATTACTGATCAGATTTAATTTGTGGATCTGCATTTCATCAGCAAAACTGTTAAAGTTGACCAGTATTTAGTGAATACTACTGTGTAAAACAACCAATATATAATGTAAGACACCGTAATTAGGGAGAAACTTGAGGCTGAATAACCTTCTCTGTGAGGATGTCTCAGATTATAAATTGTAAGTTGGAAAAGCATCTGATCACACAGATCTTGGTGAGATTAAATAATGTAAGGGCAGAGGAAATAACTAGACCTCAGATTTAAAAAAAAAAAAAAAAAAAATAATATATGAATGCCCATTGAAGTTATATGGGATATTTGCATTCCCTGTGATAGCATTAAAAGTGATCGAGAAAAAAAATGAAAGGGATAGTGTAAAAAGAAAGCACACCCTCGCCCCTGCGTGCACGAGCGTTGACCCTGTGATGGTATGTAAACAGCGGTTGCACCATGCATGTGAGGTATCGTCGCAACCTGCAGATCAAGGGCAGTAATTCTAGCAGTAGACCTCCTCTGTAAATCTAAAATAGTAGCTTGTAAAGGCTTTTAAAACGTTGCCCATGGATATTAAAAATGTATGCAGTTTGTTGCCATTGCACGGGGCATGCACCGTTTTAAAGCATGTCATGTTTGGTATAAAATTTACTCGGCAAACCATCATTTTTATATTTTACCAAATAATTGGCCAATATATTGTGTTTTTGTGCATTAAAAGTAAAAAAAAAAATTTGCGTTTGAAAAATCGCTGCGGGAGTGTTATGTAAAAATTTGCAGCACCCACCATTTTATTCAGTAGAGTGTCTACTTTAAAAAAACTATATATGTTTGAGGGTTCAAAAGTAATTTCTTAGCAAAAAATACTGATTTTTTTTTTCATGTGGAAAAAAAAAAAAAAAAAAAGTGTCAGAAAAGGCTTGGTCTTCAGATGGTTAGAAGAGTGAATGATGTGTGGCATAAACTTCTAATGCTGGGTATAAAATGCCCCCACCCCCCAAAACGACCCCTTTTTGGAAAGTAGACACCCCAAACTATTTGTTGAGAGGCATGTTGAGCCAATAGAAGAATTCATTTTTTTTGCCACAAGTTTTCGGAAAAATGACAAAAGAAAAACACAAAATGTCACTTAAATGATTTATTGCTCACACATGCCATGGGCATAATATGTGGGATTACTCCCCAAAATACATTCTGCTACTTCTCCTGAGTATAGGGGTACCACAGAAATATATAATTTAAATGACAACTTTGTGTAAAAAAAAAAAAAAAAATGTTTGTCATTTTCCAAAAACTTGTGGAAAACAAAAAATCTTCCATGGACTCAATATGCCTCTCAGCAGATAGCTTAGGGTGTCTACTTTCCGAAAAGGGGTCATTTGAGGGTGTTTGTACTATCCTGGTATTTTAGCACCTCAAGAAATGTGATGGGCAGTCAAAGTAAAAGCTGTGTAAATTCCATTATCTATACCATAGTTTGTAGACGCTATAACTTTCACACAAAGCAATCAATATACACTTACTGGGATTTTTTTTAACCAAAAACATGTAGCAGAATATATTTTGGCCTAAATTTATGATGAAAATTTAGTTTTTTGGATATTTGTTTATGACAGAAATGATAAAATATTTTTTTTTTCAAAACTCTGGTTTGATGAGATGCTTTTAAGGGCAGAAGACAGATATATCTAATAGACCCAAGATGTCTCAGTAAAGAGAACCTGTCACTGCTCATGCCATCACAAGGGATGTTATTCATCCCTTGCAACAGCAATAAAAGTGACTAACCACTTGCCCATTGCCCTGTAGTAGGAGGTACTACTAGAGGGCGGTAGGGCTGTGCAAAATATATATGTGATTTGCAATTCTGGGTAGGGGGCGCGCACCTTACCTGCACTGCTATTGGCGGCTAGGGATGTCAATCACGGGGTCCTGGCCAACGATTCCCGGCCGCCACTCGTCGGGGAAAGCTGACAGGGGAGAGATCGGCCTGTAAACACAGGTCTCTCTGCTGTCAACAAGGACATGCTGCTTTGTATTTCTCTGCTGTGCAGAGAAAAACAAATCAGCATATCTCCGTAGTAAAACACACATAGCAGGCAGTTAACCCTTTGATTGCCCCATGTTAACCCCTGTCATTAGTACACTGTCAGTGCTTTATATGAGCACCAATCACTGTATTGGTGTCACTGGGGATGTCAGTGACAGTCAGTCTCCCCCCCCCCCCCCCCCCGTGTCAGAACGCCTGCCGCAGCCCCGCTATGAAGTCGCTGTATAAAGAAAATAAAAATTCCAGTATACATACCGCCATTTGTAGACACTATAACTTTCATGTAAATCATGTACTGGGATTTTTTTTTTTTTAAGCAAAAGTCATGTAGCAAAATACATTTTGGCCTAAATTTATGAAGACTTTTTTTTGCTGGATATGTTTTATAGCAAAGAGTCAAAAATATTGTTTCTTTTCCAAAACTGTCAGGGTTTTTTTGTTTATAGCACAAAAAATAAAAACAGAAAAAGAGGACATGAATTTAATTTATGTACAGTGTTGCATGACAGCACAATTGTCAGTTAAAGTAATGGAGCACCATATTGCAAAAAAATGGCCTGGTCAGAGAGGGGGGTAAATCCTCTGAAGGGCAAGTGGCATAAAAAAAAAAAAGAAAGTAAAAATACATACATATATATATATATATATATATATATATATATATATATATATACACACACATTTTTTTACAACGCCACTGCCTGCCTGTGTTTGCACACAAAGACGAACGCATACACAAATGGTTCAAGCATTGCCTATAGAGTTTTATCATAGTTTGACACCACTCCAAAAGTGTCCACAATTTTAAAGCGCGACATGTTAGGTATCTATTTACTCAACCTATCAGCTTTTATATTTTACCTGAAAATTGGGTATTATATTGTGTTTTTGTGCATTAAAGTGCATGTTATCGCAAAACTTTGCGCTTCAAAAAACTGTACAAATATCATGTGCCAAAAAAAAAAAAAAAAAAAAAGCAACACCCACCATTGTATTGTATTAGGGACGATAGTACACTTGAAAATTTTTTTACCTTAATACGGTGAATGCATTATGGTAAAAACAATGTTCTGCCTTTACAACCACTAAGTTCTGAATCTGGATACAGTTAAACGCTTTCCCACCTTAACAAAAAAAAAAAAAAACACAAAAAAACACAAAACTGGCAGGTGCTGTCGAATAACAGTTACAGTACTATTTCACAGCTGCACTAAATAGCATATTATTCCTTCTTTGTGCCAATCCCAATATAAAAATCTCCAGTGTTTTGTAGAGCATAATCAAAAGGGATTTACAAAAGATATATGCACTATGCAATTTAAAAAGCAAACAGAAAACACTTGTGCAGCATAAATGTTTACAATTAAAATATTAGGACTTCCTCTAAATACAAACCGCATGGGAGCCAACAGTGGTTAACACTTTTTAATAAAAACAAAACAAAAAAAGAAAACACCTACGTGTTTATTTAACTATGCTTCAACATAAAAGACATACCTCAGCAAATACCGGGGCAATTATTACAGATAAAGAGCTCAGGGTTTTTACAAGATCTTGATCCTGAAAGGCAAATGAAAAAAGGTTACGCATGTATGTTATACAGATTTATCTAGTTAACGTACCCAAAAAGGACATACCCAAGAAAGACATGACATATATCCATTGTGAGATACAGTTTTTACATATTACACAGATTCCAGTAAGAAAAAAAAAAAAAGATTTTCGTACTTACCAAAAATTATTTTTCTTGGGAGTCCATAGAGAGAGAGGAATTCAGAAACTGCTGGGTTTACTGCATCCTACAGAAGGTTAGGACACTGGCAAAAAGAAAAATTGTAAGCCAGCCCTCATAACACCTTCTATACCCAGCATGCATTAGCATGACCCAAAGGAAATAAATTCTCTCTTGTCCAATAAAGGACAAAGGAATTCAGAAACAGTCAGTACATCCAAAAGCAGTCAGCTAAGCGGTGGGCAACAGTCATTGACAGGACTGAAAACTCTGCAACTCAGGGACTAAGGCTGAAATATTAGAAGATGGCCCTGCAAGACAGGGGGAAAAGCTGCCAATGACCAATGGAAGGCTACAGGACAGAAGAGATCACCGCCAAAGGGGAAAGACTCCACTTGAAGGAACATGAAGCCTGAACCAGAGAGACCATGAAACCAAAACAGGTGCAACATCATAACTACCTAATAAAAGGTAGAAACAGAGCAACAATGTAAAGTGGTAAAACAGGAAATAAAAGTCCGCAGGAGAACAGGTTCAAAGACAGAACCCTTGGACAAAAGCAGGTCCACAAGGCCAGACTGTTTACCTAAGGTCCAAACCTTACACTCCCAACCTTTGGCATTCAGGGAAAGAGAGTTCTATGATAAGACTGAGGTTTATGGCCTCGCAAGCCAGCAACCCCCCAAAAAGTGAAAATTACCAGAGTGTAACATCTTATAACAACTAAGTGACCCCTGAGACTGGTTGGGAACTCAAAACGTACCAATCAAAGTCTGACTGAAAAGAAGTAGGGTGCACAATAGGTACTCCTACAAAGCCAGGCATGGATAAAAGCCATACCACTTATATTGGTGCAAGGGGATAACAGAAGAACCATATCTAATAACACCCAAAGACCTCTCCAAAGCCTGATACAAAAATCTGCAGGATGTCTGGAATGAAGGACAGGAACCACTCTCACAGTGTTAAGAACATTCACCTGATTAAGGGCAGAACCAAGAAAGGGATCTGTAGAAACATCCTCAAGAGGCTGCGGAGCAACAACAGAAAAAAGGACCCATCTCTAGATCTTTGGATGATCCCATGAAGGACATTCAGCAGGAATGTGGCTAATCCGCCCACTGGCAACCCATGGGAACACGGAGCCCTCCAGTGATTATTTCTGTCATACAGGATACTAGATGTACAAACCTCTCCCTTCAGCGCAGAGCCCACTGGTTGAAGAGTTCCAGATGCCAATGCATCGACAGGCCACTTGTCCCTTCACATCTTTCCCGAAGAGAAGTCTTGCAACATCTAGGTTATGTTCAGCACAATCCAGTTCAGGAAGCCTATCTACAGAGGGATACCCTGATGAATGGAGGACCGTTCCCTCTGAGAAACCAGACTGCAGTCCTAGGTCAGGGGATAACTCCAAAAAAGAGGTCCTCCCAGGGCAAAAGAGAAGTGTTCACTTAATTCATTCAAAGAGACTGATGGATTACACCAAGAATTTCCTAATCCACACAGATCATTCGGATGTCTTGCCCCAATGTCAGGTCTCCAGCAGTAGCGAGAAAGGTTGAAAGGGACTGAAGGCCAACCACATTAGGAGGGTGTCCCCTCATCATTCCCCTGGACTTGAGAGCAAAACCACACCCACTGATAACTGATCGATACCAATGCAAGGCCCTATCTGGTTGAAGCTTGTGGGTGTAATGCCCTTCAGAACAGTGTCATTTACAAGGATCCAAAAAGCTGACCCCTCTTTCAGGGAGGCTGTCTGAGAATCCCACAATGGGGATACCAGGAAAGGGTACCACAGTAGACACAAGATCCAGTACAAGAAGAAACAGGTTACTCTGAATGAGACCAAAGGGCCATGCCATCAATTAGGGTAGGAAAATCAGAAACAGGTCCCAGCCAACCGAGTAAGTCAGGGACAGTCCCTATGAGGAACAGGGATAATGAGGGTTACCAAGTACCACAAAGGGCTTAACATTACCCAACGATATAGGATTCCCCTGAAGAAGTTAGTGGTTGTCTCGATGGGGTACAACTCCGCCATGTCCTTTCTTGGACAGAGACAAGGAGTTCTAGGGTGGTGGGGAACCCAGCAAGACCTGAGAAGTTACTACCCTCACCTACACTGGGAAGTTACAAAATAGTAAGGGACAACAAAGGATGTGCCAAAAGGTTAGCCCATAGGTTAAAAGGGGTGCCCTGAGCACCCAGATGCCAAGAGGCAGACTACTCAAGGACTTATCTGAATGTACAAACAGCCCCACACCTTGTAAAAATGAACACACCGTAATGTTGAAGGATCTTCAGAGAGGTCAGCTGACTTTGAACTCTAAGGGTTGAGTGGGAGTTGGACGCTGCAGGTCTATTAGTACCTACTACCAAAGTAGATGAAGGGAAACAGTGTAATTTCTTTTTCTCTTCATGGCCACTGTGTTCATGCTTCAGTGTAAGATGTGTAATTGTGGAGTTGCTTTTAATGGTGTCAAAAGCAAATCTGAAGAGACAACTTCTGAGGTTAAGTCAGATGCAGCATCAGCATGCCAACTTTACAGCCATAGTGCTTGGAGCATTTCAGGGACAGCAGTCCTTCAAGGGATGCTTGTAATAAGCCATTGTGATAAAAGCACAAGGACTCCAGACATTTGCTCCAGCTACTCTATGAAATGGGGGCCTGCCCTGGCAGTTGAGGAAATCTACCAATTCTGACACGGTATGAAAAATTAAAGTTACCACTGATAAATGGGGGGCCAGACCAGTCAATTAAAACTGGGATTTACAGATGGACTAACTGAATAACAGTGTAACCTCAAAGATTGAACACTTCCTCAACCAGTTTAGTGGTACTAATGTTAAAGTAGGGCACGGGTGAATATACATTGGGAACAGACCATCAATTTAAACATTTCCCCTCAAAAGGGGAAAATTCTGACACCCAGGTAAACCCTGGACCCCTCTGGGCATTTCCAGTATGGACAGAAGGAAGAATATAAATAGCAGTTGTAGTTTAAAGGTCTTTGCAGATATAGGAGCTCTAAAAAAAACAAAAAAAAAAAAAAACCTGAGGCCTGGAACAGCAGGCTGACTCTTCAGATACAGGGTAGTATGCATCAATAAGATGTGAAAACAACCTCTTGCAAATCAGGGACAAAAGCAGGGGACTGTGGTTGCTCTGGTTCTTCAAAGATAGAATGCAGGGACTCAATTTGAGTCAGATGACAGAGGCAACAGGCCCAGCTTGATTTGTGGGGCTCAGGAGGGTCAGACAGACTCTGAATGGCAGGGTGCCAGAATGTTCTTACAGCCACTGCAGGAAGAATACCCAATACCTGAGCACAAATATGGGAGAGAACAATAATGGTCTCAGGTTCTGTATTACAGGTGCTGGTTCCCACTGAGGAAACAGAGTAACACCCCCAGAACCATTAGGAAAGTATGTACTGAGGTCACCTGTGGTGGCTGCACTGTCCTCTGTGTCTTCGTGAAGATAGGTTATATCCACGCAGCAGGAATGCAACTAGGCTCAATGTGAGATACTAAAACCCTAAAAGCTGGTGCTGAGGGGAGTTTCAGGTGGCTGGAGGTGGCCAGGACACTGTAGGTGAGCAGTGGAAACAGACCTGAGATTTATGTGGTGCTTTAGGAGCAGAAACCGCAGCAGGATGTTACTGCCTCCAGGCTGAAAGGTGGAAAAGTGCAGAGTGTGTGTGCAGCACTCCACTCATCAGATATTAGTTCTTGGTCACTCAACACTAAAAACTTATTGTGGTAGGAAACATTGGTGGCAGGAAATATGAAAAGGTGTGCACAGTACAATCTATGAGGTAACTCCCGAAGCTTCAGCCCGACTGTATTTACTACGTGAGCCTTCAAAGACAGGGATTTAAGGGGTTGTTCCACAGCTCTTGATCTGAAAAGTGCTTTGTGGCTAATAGTATACAAAAGTCTGAAAAACACCAGAATACAGATCACAGTCCTCACATTCCAGGTTAGCTCTGCACATCTAGCCCAGTGAGGTCAATGTATGGCCTCCAAAGCTAGTGCTGATAAAATAGCTAATATGAATAGTCAAATAGAAACCAGCTCATGCAGCAAGTAATCCTGACTGATGTCTCTAGGTAAAAAAAAAAACCATCTCTTCCCTGTCACCATTTTTCTCGGTGTCAGAAAAACTTCACAGAAGCGATTAAGCGATTCATGCTGATAGCAGAGAAAAGAAGCAGCAAACAGAAATGACACAGTGCTCCTAATGGAGACAAGTACACACTGTAGAGGGATATGTTTTGTTCACATTTCAAGTCTTAGGTTCACAACCACTTTAATGATTTGACAGTTTGTGTCTTGTACTGTACTTCAGGAAGGGATTTTACTGGCTTAGTTGTACAATATGAGACAATGGCTTTTTAATCATTATGACTGGGAAGTCCAAAAGCAGTCTAACTTAGGGGTGGGCAACACCAAAGAATGCCAACAAAAACATAACAAGTCGGACCAAAAAGGGCTCAGACTCAAAGTGGCTTAAAGTACCTTATACCCAAAATCTGAGATCAGAGGAGGTTTAAACATTCACCTGGTAGAACATAACGAATGTGGGAACAGAATCTCCGGTTTCAGCCTTAGATATCTGAAAAACAGATGCCCCGAGGCCTTGTTCACACCATACGTGTAGAAAAACGGATAGAAAAAAACCTGTAGATTTTACTTGCAGAGCCAAAGTTTACATTAGTTTTCATGTTTGTTTCAGTGAGTTTTATACATGTTCCAGATTACTGCACGGAAACATTCTGTACAAGATACTAGTCTTGTGGTATGAACAGAGCACATAGATAACGGTTTTCTTTGTGCACTTGCATAACGTGCAGAAAAACTCACATCTCTGCACATGTGAACAAGGCCTGAGGCTGAAAGGCCCAAACATTTAATAGATCTGGTGGACGGTTTCTTAACAAGGAAGGAGGAACCCTATCCTGCAGACTATAAGCCCTAATGATAAACTGTCTAATCCACTTAATAATGAAGGAATGAGAAGCAGAGAGACACCGGTGAGGATCCTCAGGAAGCACAGAAGGAATCAGACTGCTCAAAAGAGGTAGTAGGACAGACCAAAAGGAAGGGCAACAAATTGGTTATTGCAGATCTCCCACAGCAAAGTAAATATTGCACTGAAGCGATGACTATCTGGCAGTTTCCACACGGAAGTTAGGCCAGACCCCACCGTTTTGTTTTGGAACGGAAATGTTTGAGCAAAAAACCTTGAAAACATTTTTCCTTTGGTACAGCAGTAATTACCCCTTGAGATAAGAGCTGCTGGACAACAAGCAAATCTGCCCCTCATGACAAAAGAGAAGAGTTTCACAGTATGAAGAAGGGAGGAGGGAGAGTGCAAAATGCCTACTTGTAAATGACTTGGAAATGACAAACTGGACTTAGGTGTCTGGGACCAAAAGGCTGACAGACATCCTCTTTTGAAGTGGGTGTGCCCATCACTCGGAAAAGACCTTTGAAACAAAAAGAAACCTTTCCTAACCCAGGTCCTACTGGTAGGAGGCACAAGCATTTTTTCAGGGTGAGGAGACTACTTTTACCCTTCTGATCTCTATGATGTACCTATTCAAGGAGGGACAAAACAGGTATTTGCCTATTACGACTTCAAAACACAGGATTATCTTCCACAAGGTCAAGATTTTGGTTGGATCTACCACAAGAACCACCCACTCATGTGGGAAGCTTTCCTTACAGAGAAAATGTTGAGTGACGCGTTTAGGAGGAAAACATTCTTGTCTGGGTGAGACCAGTCATACAGGACAGGCTCTACCAACAAGCAGACTGGGAAAGTCCTGGCTGGTTTAGGTTCTTGTAAAGGACTCTGTGCAAAGCATGGATGTATAGCATCAATAAAAAAAGTAGCTATAGTATCCTTCAATTTAGATGAAATCTACAGGTGTGCCATCCTGATCAGATTCCTCAGAAGAATTAATTCCCAACTGCTACCTCCTCAGGTAACTTTTCTAAGCTCAAGGGAGAACAGAGACAAACTGAGGGGAGTTTGAAGGGGTATGGCTATGATCCCTGCTGTCTATGGTCAGAAATTCTGCCTATTAAACCATACCTTAGCAGAAAATCCCTCCCCCAGAGGGGTACTCACAACCTCTGCAGCAGTAGAGAAGGAGGGGGAATGGCCTGGCTGCCAAGCACTGTAAACCACAATAACCTAGGTAGTGTAGAAACAGTCACTATACATGCCTGCAAGAGCCAGGACATGTTCCCGATCCAAAGTCCTGCCCGAAAAGTGAAAGAGGCAGGGTGCACAGCCACGGTAACACCACTGAAAACGAGCCCATAGTAAGTGCCTGGTTCACACATGGATACTAGACACCACATTGGGGGACTGATGCAAGCACAATAGCACTAATAAAACTGCACTGTCAAAAAAAAAAAAAAAAAAAAAAGTGTGTCAACTTTAAATCAACTCCAGCACTCCTGACTCCCTGCTGTGACTGCCAGAAAGGTGGTTTGTGACTTCTACACATCCCAAAGGAAGTCAGAGAATAAGGGGGCTCGCTGAGCTGAATTTTTAGACACCACTATGTACTCACCAGAGATATAGTGGGTAGAATTAACAGGGGGATAAAAAGCCCATCCTGGTGTCACCCTTCACAATGGGAATAACCCTGCAGGGGACTTCAGGGGCAAAGCTCTGGCACAGAAAGCCCATGGCCCTAAACCTGTAAAGTACCCAGCAGCTAACTCCATGAGTGGCAGTACATGCCGAGGGGTGCACCTGCAGCTGTGCTTGGCAACCCTTTAAAGCCAGCCGCATGTCCTTCAACTGCCTGGGTCCGGAAATAGCCCCCCAAGTTTCTGCCAAGGAGTCAACAGATTTGATGTAGGGGGTTGCTGGGGAGATGTCCTTTCAGCTTTTTTTTTTTTTTTTTTGCGCGATAATGTTTAACTATTACGACTGAGTTTTATGCGGCAACCTTCAGGTTGTTATAGAGCCCGTGACCTGTACTATACGACTAAATTGGAGAGTTAGGAAATACAGAATACTGGGGTGCCGTGAAGAGGCTCTGTAGCTTACATATGTATTTGCAAATGTGTGCTAACTAAACCAGTTTTTAACGCACGCTCTTAGACAGCGTAATTCGGTTTGTTTGCAGGCTGGCAAGTTAGAGCTGGGATTTTTTCTTTTTTGTTGTTTGAGATATGTCACCCTTCCATGTGCTCCTTGCTGTGAAGGCCAGTAAGACTGGGGCAGTGGCCATTTTTTTTATACGACTCAGAATTAGACCTATTTCAGCAAAGCTAAAGAAAGGGTGTAGAACCTCCTAGGACACTAGCAAGAAAACGAAGGTGGCAGTATAACTCTACTGTTTCTGGATTCTTCCATCCAAAATTAACTACTGGCAGAAAGTAGGGTGTTCTAAAATAACCAACATTAAAATCAATACATATAATACAGTAAGTAAAACCTTTACCTCCTTCCCATGTAGAGGGAGAAAAAGCAAAAAGTGTCTTATATGACCTTACTTAGTCACCCCAAAATAAGCACTGTCATACCAAAAAAAAAAAAAAAAAATCAACAGAAACCAGCAATGTAATCCTACTACTACATTAACTGTTATGCAAACAGATTCTCCTATCTGAAAAGTGAACTTTGGCTTTGAGTTGAACCGCCCCGCTCTATTACATTAATAAAAAAAAATATTCACTTGTGGTATTCTTGTTCTCAAATACTTTTTTGATTATATTTTTGGGGTAAATATGTGAGGTTGTACTAAGAGTATATATGGACCCCCACCTTGTAAAACAACCCAGTTTAAAATGGAAATTAATTTGAGGGATACCCTCGGTTCTCAGTTGCATAAGGATCTTAAGAGAGCTAGGGAAAGAGGCATTAGCACACTGATCTTCCCAGTGTCAGCACAAGTCTGATCACTGGAGGAGAGCAGGCTGAGTTCTCTTAGCACAGCTAGAAAACTGACCACACTGTGATCTTCAGCCTAGTGTGATCAGTTTTTAGTAGGAAAGCAGAGGGATTGGCTGGAACACCCAGGATTTCACACAAAGGAAGCAATACAAAGCACATGTTCCCTTTTCATACAACTACATGATACAGCAGGCACATATCAGGAATATGAAATTTTAGATTGATGTTTTTTTAAGTAGAAAAACTAAAAATGTTTAATTTCTTAAAACTAATTGATTAAAAAACAAATGTATTCAAATCTGCTACATATGAAATTTCTCCTTCCTACACGCCACAAAAAAAAAAAAAAAATGCATAAACCCACTGGAACAGCCAACAAACTTACCAAGTATACAGCTTCTTTGTCTTAATCCTTGTTTTTGGCCATGTTTAAACCGCTATTAAACCCAAAGCCAAAAATGTAATATATTGCAGTTTACCAAATCAGATGTTTTGGCTGCATCAGTTTTCCTTTTCTTTGGCTGTTTCCCCTCTGTTTTCACCTGGTGATCGGGCCAGTAACACACATCCTGTATTAGTGAGACACCACTCTGGATGAAGGAGCACAGGAGGCACAGCAGACAACAGTATTGTCAGTCTGGGGAGAGGGCAGTGTTAAATGTAGATTTAGATGTAGATTTTTATATACAACAAATATTTGAAGCCAAACTCCAGCTCACAGTTTATAATCAGTCACAGCAACAGTTTCTTTCCTTTTGGGATAAAGGTTTTACATGAACAAAAAGAATTATTTTATTCAACCCTGCCAGTGGTAAATTGATTGTCCCATCTATGTAAACTGAAACATTCTGCTGGTGTGCTTGTGGTTCTAAAAAACAGACTTGGTAGCTGGATCACCAGGTGAAAAAAGAAAAAAAAGGAAATACAGCCATCAGACTAAAAAAGGAAATACAGCCATCAGAACCGGTAAGCTGCAATATGTTTGCTTTTGAGATGTGTTACTGCATTAAACTAGAGCCATATCTGCTGCCGTAGGTTTCCTGTTTTGGGAAGGTTCCTTTTTTTGGTGCAGTTTCCTATGGAGCCACCTTTACACGCAGGGACCAAAGCTGTGTCCTCTTCCCCCCAAACCCTACACTGTGTGCATCAAAAGAAAAATACAGCCATGTAAGGCTCTCCACTTCTCCAACATAACAGACTAACTGGAGACTGCATTTTCCTATTAATTCTTTCATGTGAAGGCCAGAAATTAAAGTGAGCAGCACATAGCAGGAGCCAGCAGTATTAAAAGCTGTACAGTATAAGCACTTAAGAATTTTAACAAATAGCTTGCTGGGGAAAAATGTTATTTCGTTGAACGTGTTAATACTACTTAAAGTGAAAATATAGAACATAATGTGGAAAGCACACTTATTTAAAAACGTAAAACAAAGAGAAAACACTTTAAAAAGGGATGACACTTACTGTCCCATTCTGCAATTTTTTGGGGTCTGGCTTCTTTCGGACTGTGGTGAAGTTCCATTCAGGATGAGAATGATTCTCTTTGTTGTTGGACTCTCTGCAAAAATCAGGAAGGTCATATTTCTGTAAGAGGAGTTTCTATACACAGAGGTACTCTTTCATAAGGCATTATATTTACACTGTGCTGAAATGAATGTAGGCGTTTCTGGGGATAGACTGGGTATTTCATAACCACGCCCACTGGGAACAGATAACAGTCTGGGGCAACAACAAAGCCTTTATGATGAAAATTGAAAACCCTTTCTAATAAAAGAAAAGCAGCACTTAGTTAAATATTGCTTATGGGTGGACTGACACGTATAACCAGAGGACAACACACTGGACCGGGCTGCAATACAACTTAGGCAGATATGGTAGTGAAAAAGAAAAAACAGAGGTTTTGAAGAAATATTCAAAGCAGATCTATAGGCAAAACTTTTTTTTTTTTATTTTGAATAGAAGGGAGTGTTATATTTGCCATCTGTATCCCACTGGGGAGATTTACCTCCACTTCCTATCCCTTATTCCTCGTACACACAATGAGAAGATAAGACGAATGATCATTTTTTTTTCTTTTTTGGAGGCTAGTCTCATATCGAAAACCAATAGGTTACAGAAGTTATGACAAAATACAACTTGGGAACTGATGTAATGTGTTGTATTGTATTCTTTTGTTTGCAAGCATGCGTAGTCGTTGTCTTCAAAGTTTTTTTTCAGACGAATACTGTACTGATCAAACGAAAATAGTTCTGGTACTGTATGAGAAAAATTTTCATGATTGCCCCTTTGAATAATTTCACATGAACTGTCAAGATCGGCTCTTGAAATCTATGTACTAATGATCAGATTATCGTAAGAATACGTTGAAATCAGTATTTTATGCCTGGTTTTCTGATCATGTATACTAGGCTTTAGCCACAACAGGATGTGAGAGGAAATCCCTGCAAATTAAGAGAATACCTTGGGGTCCCCAGCTCATCAGACCTAGAGTGCCCATTGCAAGATTTCCTATTACTTTTTTGGGGACAAACCATAATTTGGGACTTTTACTTTCACTTTCAATGATAACCGTAAACAGGACAAATAAGGTAAATCTCCCTAATGGGGCAGCAGACAGCAATAAAAACCAAATTAAAAAAAAAAAAAAAAAAAAGTGTTAACCACTTTAGCTCCAGAAGGTTTCATCCCCTTCATGGACCAGGGCATTTTTATTTTTAGCTATTCAGTGCTGCGCTACTTGGGTGGTCATGTGAAATGTGCAAATTAAATTTATATAATTATTTTCACACAACTATAGTTCTCTTTTGGTGGTATTGTTAACCACGGTTTTAAGTTTTAATTATATAAAAAAAAACCTGAACATTTCAGAAAACAATATATTCCACTCTGTTATAAAACATACCCAATTAAAAAAAATTAAAAATCAAATGTCTTTATTAATTTAGGGCAAACTGTATTCGGCTACATGTAGGTATATATAAATTGCTTTATGCAAAAGTTATAGCATCTACAATCTATGGGATATATACAGGAAATTATGCAATTACAATGCTATTCTAGTAATGGCAGTGGTCAGCAACTTATTGTGAAACTTCAGTAGTGTGGTTGGCAATCTGGCACTAGCTCATGCTGACTGGGAGGTACACTGACATCAATAGTGACACTAATACAGTGATCAGTGCCAATACTATACACTCAAACTAATGACACTGGCTGGGAAAGTTAAAATCTAGGAGCAATCAAGGGGTTAATTGTGTGCCAATGTGTGCTACATTTACTTTAATATATGGCTTTTTTTCAGGGAGCAAAAAAAAACAAAAAAAAAAAAACAGCCAGATCATTGTTCCCTGCACACATTTTGTAAACACAGGACTGTTTGACTGGACACAGCCAATCATCTGATTTCAGCCAAAATAATTGCCTGAAAGCTGCTATAATTGTGCGGTTTCCAATCACAGCATGGGTAGGCAGGGGACATATATGCGTGTGCCAGCAGACCTGGAAGTAGGCAGTTACATGTATACACACACACGACTGAGCCTGCCCATGCAGCTCGGGCACAGTACATTTACGGGAAATGGTTAAAGTATAACAAAAAGCAACAAAATGGTGAGGAAGCAGAACACTTCAGGTTTTTAGTGCTGTGTGTCCCTGTGAAAGTAAAAGAAAAAAAAATCAAAACTCAACTTATGGGTTGTCCCCAGAACAGGAACAGAAGGGAAACCTTTCAATGGGGATACTAGTTCTGGTGACAACCAGGATTTCCCTAATTTTGGAGGGATTTCCTCTTACTTCCTGTTTTGGCTATGGGACACAGATGGTAACCCCCCCCCCAACCCCCTAAAGAAGAAAAAAAAAAAAAAAAAAAAAAAACCTAAAATGGGTCATAACACTCCCTTACACTATCTGAAATTTAAAAAAAAAAAAAAAAGTTTTGCTGTGCGTTCAACTTAAAGCCTGGGTTCACACGTGCGGGGCCTGCTTTGCGGTGCGATTCCAAATTGTTACAGAGGATGACACCGGAAATCACACCTGAACCAGACTAAAATGGCACAGGATTCTTTTACAGATCACACTGAAGCCAGCCCATTAACTGGCTCCACAGTAAACCCTTTTGGCTCATGTCATGCGAGTCAAAGCAGTTCAAAACGCATCCGAATTCATATATATATATGTTTTTTTTTTTCTTAAAGATCATAGTAGTAATACTTACGTATCAGAATCATCAGAACCAGAGTCACTATGACCCTCAGCCTTCCATCGTTTAAATCTGTCGATCAGCTCTGTTAGGTAAGATGTTCTCTTGGCATTTTTAAGAATAAATTTGTGCTTAAGAAGTTCTTTGGCTGTAGGTCGCTGAGGGAAAGAGAAAAAAAAAAAAAAATCTAAGCCAACATTTTTTGCTACATTAAAAAAGTATCATGCCCAAAGAGGACAGATTTTGCACATGCAATCTGAGTATACAGTTCCTCACTTTAATTACTGGCACATCTGAAAACAGTTATTCTTTCAAGATCACCATTCGCACCAGCAAAGCAACGTCCATCTTTAAACTTACATTGGTGCATCCATATTTTACAGCTTAAAGCACAAGTTTAGACAAAAAAAACAAAAATAAACACCTTACGTGAATCCGGTGTCTTCCTTGTGATGTGTTCCCGATATAATATAATGCTCCAGTGGGGCAGGGGTTAACAGATTAGAGGGAGCAGTGACAGGAACTCATGAGTTCACAGAGTGCAGCCATTCATACAAGCTGTGCTACAGTTTTTATGTATGAAACATGATCTATGGATAAAAGGCAGACCTTTCAGTCACCTACCCTCCACCCATAGAAGCTGTAGTAAAGCTTCTATGAATAGTAGAGCTGGGTGTACATTCTTTATGAGCGACTGTTACAGCTTCCTCAGCTCTACTACCCCTCGCTGTGCTGGAAGATTATGGTGGCAGGGATGTGGGGGGTTCAAGGAATGAAGGAGTCAGTAGCACCAGGGGTATATTGGGTTACTAGTATATTATTTTCCTTGTGCGGATTTGTATTTTTTGCCCAAATTAGGCCTTAAATTTTAAAGTGAACTTGCAGTACCTAATCTAGCAGTCTTACAAACACAAATCAGGAATTTCCAGCTTTCTGGATGTCTGGATCATTAGTAATGTAAGCTCCCCACGTGCCTGGAATACCTGCTATGTACATACTTCTAAAAGCCTGGGCCCAACTACAGGCCAGCAAGATTGGTCATTACTTCAAAAAGCCTATATGGAAGTGTGTGGGGGGGAAGACGATGAAAATATCCAAGCATTCTGGCCAGCCTAGGTGCTTCCACGGAGATCAGACCAAAAGACTAATATGTGCTAGTGCTTTGAGCTCTTCTGGGGTGCTCCACTGGTGATCTTGACTCCTCTTATGTGTCTGCCCCTATAGCAAGTGCTTGCTGAGCCGAACTAGGTCACACATAGTTCGGCTCGGTGCCAATGGCTCCTGCTGCTCTCAGCCACAGTTGTGAGAATGGGGGGTGTGGCACAGCAAGCGAGAAAACATTTACCTTAATGCAGGAATAAAGATGTTACAGTAGACACAGCATTACAGGTTTGAGATTTTAGTCTACTAGGCAAAGGTCAACAAATTCCTGGATCTGGGTAGCAGATATATCTAAATATTACAGCTGACAGCTACTACAGTATGTTTTCTTTGATCCCATGTCTAACAGAAGTACATGCCTTGGCTATGAAAGGAAGCCCAGAAGACCAAATAATGAGTTATCAGGCTTACAGGTATTGTGTCTCAAAAATTCTCCTCTACGGAAACAAAGTACTCCACTGTAATCCCATCATTTCCTCCATCTAAAAGGCTGTTGCCATAATATGTTCAGGCACCATACATAGTTGGCATCTGCTTTTTGGATGGAGATGGTGACCCACGTAAATGCTGGTGTTTGTGCAGTAGCCTGTATGGTCTCATCTTGGTGAATTCTTTGTGCTGTGGTGCCCCACCCCTTGTGGCCTCTCACAAAGTTAGAATTTATAATCTGTTTACATGGGAGCACTCACTGGGGGAGGTGTAAATGCAGAAAAATACCCTCCTGCCTGCAGCAGACAGATTACAGTCACAATTCGGCCAGCCAGAAGTAAAGGCTTTCTATTTAGACTGCTAGCTTCCAGATTACGGTTACTGCAGCTGCTGATTGGGAACAAATTTCCAACATTCCTGTTTGAGCGGGCAATGGGTCAAAATTCAGCTGGTACCTGCTGAACTGGCAGAATTTTTAACCAATTTACGGCCAGCTTTAAGCACTGGTGGCAATTCAGAAAATTGCTGGTAATCCCTTTACTTGTTTTTTAAATTGTTGGCTCATGCCTACTCTACTATTCTGCTGTTTGACAAACACATTATAGATCTCGTTAAATAACTGCAGGCTTTTTTTCTTCTCCTTTGAGGGAGTGTTGATTGGAGGATATTCACTGAGCTTGCTTTGGTAGAGAGATACAATTTACTTTTTCTTTTAAATCTGGATGGGAATATACTGAAACGTTTCATACTGGTATGTAAAAATAGGAATACTTGGAAATTTAAGAAAAAAAACAAAATCCCCCCCACCCCCTTTCTTTCATCTGACTTTTTTCATGGTCCCTCCAAACAAAAATTCTTTATATTATTGTATACATATCCAGGAATTTGGAATATAATATGTACTAATGCAGATACATTTCTTCTATTGATGGACCCTGCTGAAACAGCCAGACTTCAATCCCAACATGGCCAACTTTAGGAAAAAAGGCTCAGAAGACAT
Source organism: Staurois parvus (assembly GCF_062004578.1). Classification (NCBI taxonomy): domain Eukaryota; kingdom Metazoa; phylum Chordata; class Amphibia; order Anura; family Ranidae; genus Staurois; species Staurois parvus. Next base: position 2,950,438 of record NW_028318841.1, read on the forward strand.
AGGTAAAACATATTGACCACCATCTGAGAATTCTGGCTGCCTGGATGTCAGAGTGGCTTCTGTACTTCCTATGCCACTGACCTGTTTAAACAAGTCTTGCAGACTCTTGCTCTGAACTTGTTCTATGTCACCAAAGATTCCAGGCAACTTGCTCATTTGGAAATAGGTACGCAACGGCTACCTCTATTTCTTTCATGACAGGTGTCCTTTATTGCCAGAAATATATGAGCTGGCATTTGAAAGGTACAGCATTTGAGAATACACGCCAATATGAAAATTAGATTTTTCAATCCTTTAGAATGAGTGTAAATAAAGTCCATTTGTGTGAAATCTGTTAGATGCTGTTGAATTTACTACTCTAAGGCTCCATTTTGGAAAACACTGTACTACATTAATAATCTGGGAAAGTCTATACAGTCATGAATGCATTTGGTAACATTCACTGTAAGCCTTCATGAACATGGCAAAGTTTAATCTTGAGTATTTGCTAAATACAAGTCCTAGAAATTGCTTGGAATGTCAGGAATAATCCATCCAAAGTGGAAGTTCTGGCATGTAAAATGGTTAGTGACCCCAAGAAAAACATTATCACAGAAAAGGTAATTATCTAATAGATGTATGATGCACTTTAAAAAACACACCCCAATTTTGTGGTAAACCTTGCATCTCTTTAGCGTATTAAATACAGAGCTATTCAAAACAGGATTTAGCATGTTTGATAAGCCTCCTCCTCACATGCTTTAAAGCACCTCTACACTGGTTTGTGTCTGTGCCCATAGACAACCAGCTGGGGTTGATGCACTCCTCTCCAGTCTCTTCCAAGATATTCACTGTTCTTTTGACTTGCCTGTAAAATTCTGTTGAGTATAGTACAGGACAGGACAGTACAGGACATTCCATTAATCAAGACTACAGGTTATATGCTGCCACCTTCAGGTGAGGACCCTCCAAGTTGTTAGTAAGGACCATATAAGCCCTCCCACTCTCAGCAATCTTGTTTTGTGCTAGTGTCCTTTGGAGGTGGACATACCTTTCTCTACAGGGAACATTTCCTGGCTTATAATTTCAATTTCTACCTTGAAGACTATGTACTGTTATTCGCAAGAACTCCTTTCTCCGCCTATCTGCATCTATAGCCACTTCAGCTATTTCTTGCAGTTTGATCATCAGCGGCCCCTTGGCAGTTCCACAGGGAATAGTACCTGGACCCCAATGAATGGAAGACACTGGTCTGGCCTGTAACGTTGCCTCTAGCCTTAGCACTCATCCTTGGTACAGCACACTGAGCTGCAATTGCCCACGGGAAACAATCACCCCAGTTTGGCTTTCTACTTCTTTAGCTAACTGCAGTGAACTTGCATGACAAATTTCTAAAACCTTTATCAGAAAATGCTCCTCGAGGTGTTAACTTTCGTGGACAGCCTGGACATCTGTGAGATGGCTGCAGTTCCATTTTTGTTAAATTTGTGTTCACTTTTGCTACAGTATTCTGACTGATAAGTAAAGCTTTGCTGATCATCTTGTAGCCTTCACCTTTGTGTAAAGAAATTATTTTCTTTCTCAGGCCTTGTGACATTTCTCTTCCATGTGGTGGCATTGCTGACAGCATGAAATGGGAAGCGGTTTTCTTTAAGTAATGCCCTTTTATAAACAACTGTCTGCTGGACACCTATTTAATTAATAATTAGGCTCACCTGTAGTTGAATTCTTGTTACTTAGGATTTTGTTGTCTAAAATTTAGCTTTCCTCCTAAGCTTTATTGGGGTGTATTCATTTTTGCAACATGGTCTTGAATTAATTTGTTAGGAAAAATAATCTGTGTACAAATTAACAAATCTTGTTTCAATCAAGGACCCGCATTTGTAGGTGTGTTTTGTAGTATAGTGTATCATAGAAAATGTTGATTCTGAAAGGACACTAAAAGGTTTTCTAACAAATCTGTTTGGGTGTACTCATTTATGCTGAGCACTGTATATACAGCAGGTAAAATAAGGTTGTGAAGGTCGAGAGAGCTCTTTGCTTTTACTCATCATGAGGCATTTGTGTGAGACCTTGAGAATGAGACATCTTTTCATAGGCTAATCAGTTGAGACTGAACCAGCTGATATTAATTAGCACTGACAAGGGGCAGAATTTCTCTTTAATTACTGATAGTTTTCAGCTGGTGTCTTGGATTTCCATGTCTTCATAACTTTTTCTCGGGGTCATTACATTTTATTACACATCATTTTTTTTTAACTTATTTGTTCTGGTTTCTTTGTATGTATGGATTGCATGGACTGTCACCGTTTTAACCGACATGTGAAAATTTCATGGCAATAGCACCTTTAGAACTATATTTACCTACAAAAATGCTGACATGTTCAATACTTATTTTACCAGCTGTGCGTAGATATATATTTGTAAAGCTTCCCCACTCCCTCTGTAGAGAAGAGCCCATACATAGGTTGCGTGCGGACACACACGTGAGTTATCGACACAAACGTTTTAGCAAGAGTAATAATTTTAGGACAAGACCTCCTGTGTAACTCTAAACTGGTAACTAGTGAAAGCTTGTACAGCATTGCCTATGGAGATTTTTTAGGTACCATACCTTGGCACTGTTTTACAGGTGTACGCAATTTTAAAGCATGCCATGTTAAGTATCTATTTACTCAGCGCAGCTTCTTTTCTTTTTTACCAAACAATTGGGTATATGGTTATATGGTGTTTGTCTGCACTAAAATTAATTTTAAAAAAAGTGTTGCGCAATCATCGCGTAACAAAAAAAAAAAATTTGCAAAGCCATTATTTTATTCTCTAAGGCCTCTTTTTAAAAAAAAAAAAAAAAAAAAAAAAAAAAAAAAAAGGTGTGTAAATTTTATTTCTAGCAAAAAAGTGAGGATTTTTACATGTGGGAGAGAAATGTCAGAATTGGCTAGTAAAATACAAAAACTTTTGCTATTTATTTTTTATTCTGCTGTTATAGGGTTTGCAGGGACATCATTTTTTTCTCTTCTCCCCTTGAGAGAGAGCAGAAAAATTATTTTTAGGCAATGTCACAAGCTGGGAGCAGGTATGTTTTGCTATTGGTGCCTGCATTATGACATACTCCGGGGGTTAGCAACCAGTAGATTGTGATCTACCAGTAGCTGCTGGCCAGGTGACTGGTAGATCTCGGTTTGGGCTTGCTGACCCAACATCCCAAAGCATCAAACAGAGTGCAATGCAGAGGAACTACGTGTAAAGTTGGAACTGTAGTAAGGAGCAAGAGCTGCACAAGTTGATGTCCTCTGTAGGGCTGCTCCTACGCCCTGTCATGGTTGGTGGGTGTAGCACCAGCCAAGCATGACCCATTCAAGTGAATGAGGCTGCTCTGCAACCTTGCGCAGTACAGCAAACAAGGGGTTAAACAGGCTGCAGTGTTTTGCCCTCTCACCGCCTGCTTCAAGCCCTTGAACCATGGGCACTTGCAGAGTGGCCCACTACTTGAATGGGTCTCTGACAGGCGCTAGCACCTACCAGAAGCAAAAAGGGGTGTGATTCCTGCAGCAGCATGTGTACATCTTTGGCTGCTGCTTCACTAGCTAAAGGGGGTAGGGATTGGGGGATGGTAAAACCCTGATTCAACTGCAGGGTTTTACCAACCACCAACTTTACATTTGAACAAGCCCTTAGGGTTCCACTGCCTATTACAACTAAGGACTCATTCACAGGTGCAGTAGGCACTGCTGCTCCTCTGCAAAGCGATCCCAGGGCATTTGGCACGGTGGTGAGGAGGCGATATATTGCCTCTTCATCACCTGGTTTAAACCCATGATTACCGTGCCATGCACGCGATTGTGATACGGTAGTATGGCAATTAGAGGTTTCAGACAGGTGTGAGGAGGATACACTATGCCCGATGATCTTTCACTTCACCCATGTTGTTCAGGTAGACCTCCACCTCTGAGGTCGCCTGCCCCTGACAGACTGTTATTGGGTTCCAAAATGTAACAAATGTATTAGTCAAATTCCTAAAACTTTGCTTACCCCAATACATACAAAGAATTAATAAAGATATATAGACCCCCACTATGCCACACAAAAAAAATTGTATTTACTACTTTTGGACTAAAAGTTCCCAAGAAGAAAAGGCAGATTTAGTTGGCATAACACAAGGCAACTTCATAAAAAACACACATTTTTATTTCCACAGAGTTAAAACATACATTTTATAAAAACAATGCAGCACCATCTAAAAATTATGTCTGAGATCGCAAAACACCCAACCCTGAGATGGAGTCTGGAATAGGCATACATTAGAATCATATACCAAACCCTGCATAATTGTATAATTTAATTGCAACATAATTGGGTTCTCTGTGTATTACCACCGGCATCTCGATACTCAAATTGTCTATGAGTTTCGCAAACTCATTGTGTTGCATCGTTTTTATAAAATTTTACGTTTTAACTATATGGAAATAAAAATTTGTGATTTTGAATTTGCCTCGTGTTATACCGCTAAAATCCGCCTTTTCTCTTGGGAACGCTCAGTCTCAAAGTAATATATACAAAGGATGCATTACTAAAGTAGAACTATTAGTGGTCCTTAAGTAGAACTATAAGCAAAACCTTTTTCATTTTGGACAGAGTAAGGGAAGGTCATAACCACCCCTTGTCAATGTATTTTTTGCCATTTGTGTCCTATTGGGAATAACTCCCTCACTTCTTGTCCCATAGCCAAAACAGGCAGCAAGAGGAAATTCCTGCAAATAAAGGGAATCCCTAGGGGACCCTCAGGTAACCAGAACTAGTGTCTCCATTGGAAGATTTCCCCATCTATTACTTTTTGGGGGACAACACAAGATTTGGGATTTCTTTTACTTTCAATAATGGTAAACAGGACAAATGGAGAGTGTGTGTGTCTCCCCCCTCCACTCTATCCAAAAAAAAAATAAAAATTTTGTAATTTAAAAAAAAAATAAAAAATATATATACTTACAAAGGAGGGATCTTTGTTGAGGCAGGCATCAACAAACTCTTTAAATGGTTTGCTAAAATCTCCTGTTAAGGTGGGTGGGTTATTTTTAGGGATAAGAAACAGTACCCTCATCGGATGCATATCGGAGTTTGGTGGTTCACCTTTTGCTAGTTCGATCGCTGTAATACCCAATGACCAAATATCGGCCTAAAAGAAAAATAAATAAATACATTAAACAAGAAATTACACATCAAAAGTGAAATTTAATTTTAGCAAGTGTATAGTGTGTATTCAGTACTGTTTATTGCTCATGAAGCATCCTAACTCCAAAAAGGGTGGCAATTTCATTTTCATCAACAGGTGGCACTGAAAACAGAGGACCTTATAAATGAGTGTTCACAATGGCAGTTTTCACTTAATGTGACAATAGTTGTCCTGTAAAGGAAAAAAAAAACACTCCGACTATGGAGCAATATATAATTATTAAAGATGAGATATTGAACATCAAACCAGGGAATAGCTGTGGCCACTAGTGAAATAATACAGGTGTTTACTTTGACAGATTCACTTTAGCTAGAAAAACCAGCTCTGATTTTTTGTGTGCAAACATACTGAAATGTTAATATGGAATTAGCCAAAAATTGTAAAACAGTTTTATTGTTGCTGTTCATGGTGGAGATTTCTCTTTTCTTTCTCACCACTGGGACAGAAGTGAGGGAAAACGTCTGACAGGCATGTAATCGTAACAATTTTTGACTGGAATTAAACAGTGTAAGACATCGTAAAACGGTCAGTGTTCGCACATTACTTCCATTATGAAGCTAGAAAGATTTATTTCTTACGTGTGGTTGCCTACAATGCTGATCTACACAGCTAAATATCAGTGGTATGTTATGGTCTTAAATAGGGTGCCAGGCCCTGCACTCCAATTTTAAACTCCAGTGGCCAGACCATTTTTACAGTTTTTCCATTGCTTTTCTATTTTTCACTTACAGCTCTCGGGAGTTTGTAAAAGACCTCCCAAATGATACATTTTCCAAAAGCACATGACCAGTAGAAACAGAAGGTGCTACTGATTTTTAAGGCACCAAGGTATTTGTGCGAATGTTTATCAAAACAATATTTTCACACAGCAAATTTTTAAAAATTCCTGCTACATTTCTACTAAATATAAAAGCTAACCAGTATTGAGTCAATAAATATTTGTAAATTTCAAACTGTGACTTTTTTCGAATTGGTGAAAATTGGAGTTGCGCAAAATTGTAAATAACCAGTTTCTCGAAAAATAAGGATTTCACGTTTCCCTTAGAGCTTTTAGAGTTTGTAAAAAGCCCCCTAAAACCATATATTTTCTGAAAGCACATGACCTGTAGAATAAAAAAGTTGCTACTGATTTTTTTAGGCCCAACAAGTAGATGTGCAAACGTTCAAGTCACTATTTCTACTAAACACACTAAAATCCTTAGCTGGAATTGAGGAATCTTTTATATTATGTTTGTGTGCAAATAAGGACCCGTTCACATGGAAGGCTGTGTTTATCCGCATGGAATGCAAAGGTGTTCTGTGCATCCTTATGCAGATATTCCCATTTATGTCAATTGGGATGCAACCGCTGAAAAAACAGAGCCGCTGCTCCCAATCTGACATACATTCGGGTATAGGTGCATGGCCCCAAACGCAGAAAAAGTTCAGGAACATACACCCCTTGTGATGTCAAGTTGGGAGCAGTGGCTATGTCAATGCAGCTGCTGCTGGGGCAGGAGGTGAATGAGAGAATACCTGCTAGCTTCTGATGCAGGGAAGGGGTGCAGGAGGATCAGTGAGGTGGGATCTGTTTGGACAGCTAAAGCCCCCCCCGTAGCCACGGGAGAAGGGGGGGAAATTGCTGCTGGGGGTGAAGTGGCAGGGAAAGGGGACATTAGATTAGATTTAGATGTAAACAGTAGGTGGAGAGACATGAGACAGGGCAGAGAAGCGGCTGGAGTCATTTTGGGCGAGTCGCTCTGATCAGTGGTTTGTCAGCCACCAATCAGAACTTTCAGTTAGTTTAGCATAGTCTGTTATACATTCATGATCACTGAAGTGACCATACGCTTATAAATAGGAGGAATTCCAGGCCCCTACAACATATAGACCTGGCCAGCTGAAAGTGGTGCTGTACGCCGTATGGACCTGGCAGCAAAAGGGTTAAAGTTTCTTTATACAAAAAGTGTATCTTTACATACAAATCTTTAAATGGTGACTAGCATTGGGAGGAAACTATTTAACATAAGGTATTTAAAGAAGATAAGTAGCCACACAATGAAGTTGGATAAAAGGTGGTTCAATCTTAAACTGTGTAAGGGGTTATTTACGGTTACATCCGTTCCACAGCCTGGTGGTGCCAGCGGGAAGTACGAATACACCAAGAAAAAAAAAATTAGATGGGTTTCTTAGAGAACGCATTGTACAGTGATATGGTAAACAGTTGTGACAAACACACAAGTTGAACTGGAGTCTTTCTTCAGCCTTACCCACTATGTAACCAAATATCTGAAAGTGGGAGCTGCATTACTTTTTTCCCTATATTTTCACATGGCATTCTTGTAAATAACTACAAGGAAATCAGATTCCCAAACACAAAAAAGTGTGACTTGAAGGCTTGAAGTACCTCATGGAAAAGACTAGGTGGTCTTACATATCAGAAACATTGGAACTGAAAAAGCCCAAGAAGGTATAAACTGAACAAGTTTCATGAGCCTTAACTGGAAATGGAGATATCCTATGCTTCAATGCATAACCCATAGTGATAACTTGTCTAACCTACCTAGAAATCATGGAACAAGATGCAGAATATCCCCTTGCAGGAGCCCGCAGGTAGGACAAAAAAAAAAAAATCCTAGTCCCGTATAGAGGCAGTGGCTGAGAGGTTAACTTGCACTGTCACATCACATCTAAGTAGTGTAGAGAAATCTCTTTGGGATTCTGGACAAAGGTGGCAGCACAATGCCTTAATAAGGGTGGAAGGGGAACCACCCTGAGGAGAAAGAATACCAGAGGCTTCAAAACCTATGAAAAACAAGGAAGAATTCTTTACAAGATAAGGCCGCCAAGTACAGTAGCCAGTCTTGCTGATGTGATAGCAATGAGACTGTACACCTTACAAGTAGGGTTGCGCATGGGATTATCTTAAACAGGTTCAAAGGGAGGCTTCTGTAGAGCAGACGGGACTTGATTAGGAGCCCATAGTGAGGCCAAGTCTCACAAAGGCTGCAGGATAACCCATAATTCAGAGCAAGTTAGCACTGGAGTTGAATTGTGTCTTGTCTGTAGGAGAGCAAGTGCCCAAAAGGACACCTGGAGCTTACCGGGAGCCAAGGAGCCACCTACAAGATTGGGACTGTGCACCTGAATGTGTCACAGGAAATTCAACAAAATCCCCTAAATTGTGAGGAGAGCATTACATGTTATGTCAAAGCTGTCAGGTATCATGGCAGTCCTATGACACATTACTCTTGACTGAAGAGCTCAACAATCCAGGGCACTGTGTCCAAGGAAGAATCCAGCAGGTGGGAGTCTTAAGGGACTGGTTCACATAGGTGCAGATGGCCACTGCCCTGGATTTGTAGAGCACCCTGCAGCTAACGGTGCCTCACTGTACTACTGTACCAAGGGTTCGTTTCAAATGGTGGGAACCAGGGTATGCTTCCCAGAAGCACTGCTAAGGGGTTACTTATCCAGAAGTTGCAAGAATTAGCAGCAGCAGCTTAGAAGCAGATAAGTGGAGAAAGGACTTCGATGACAAGAATAGTACATAGACTTCCCAATCTTTCAAGTACAAAATAGAATTATAATCCAGACATTTGCTCTCAGTAGAGAGGTCGTCCACCACCTAAGAACACTAGCACAAAAGTGAGGATTGCTGGGAGAGAGAGGGTATATGAGCTGTTCTAACTTTGTTTGGCAGTGTCCTAACCTGAAGGTGGCACTATACTGTATAACCATGGTCTTCAATAATGGAAACCAGGGTCCTGTGCTGTAGGATTAGGAAAACAGTTTACACAAGAATGAAGAGATTGTTTTGCTATGATGCCATTTCTGGCTATATCAACAGGTATTTTAAGCACTTGCTTGAAATGTTCTTAGACTACAAAAAAAGAAAAAACTACTGCACCCAGCACATCTAAGTACTTGTAAGCTGCAATAAACTAAACATTTTTGGTCTTGTATATGCTTCTGAAAGGACCACAATGTGAAACACATTAAACATAGCTAACAACTGAACAAGCTTTAACCACTTCACACTATTAGGACACACCTGTATGTCGTCTGGTTGAAGTGGTACTGGGATCATGGCTGTAGCTTTTAGCCAGTGATGGGCTTTCCTGTAGAAGTGATCCAAGCAGCTCTACAGCCACCCAATTATTTATACAGGGTGTGGAAGGCAGCACTCCCTCTCAATGCCATTCCCTGGCTCTATGGTGCAATCGGGGAGCTGGGGATCACTGCCACCCATAGGGTCTGGTAACCCCCCCCCCACGATGTAAGAAACCAGAAGCGACAAGATTACATTACTTCAGGTTTGATTTTGTTTACAAGCCATTACCAGCTTGTAAAGCATTTAATAAACCAATGTCAGCCTGATCAGATGCTTCTGAAGGCAGAGGAAAGATCAGGGACCAGACCCCAGATCTCTCAGTAAAGCGTACCAGTCACTGCCCATACCATTAAAAAGGGATGTTGTTCATCCCTTGTGACAGCAATAGTTCATCTCCAAAAAAGCTGAAGTGCCCCCGTGCCCTCATGCTCACCTACAAATTCAAGCACATACATGGGTCCCGCATGAATATGTAAACTAACCGCACCACACACATGAGATATCATCGTGAATGGCAGAGCAACAATTCTAGTGCCAGACCACCCTAAACTGGTAACCTATAAAGGCTTTTAAAAAGCTTGCCTATAGATAATTTAATGTACTGTAGTTTGTCGACATTCAACTGGCATGTGCCATTTTAAAGTGCGATATGCAAGTTACCCATTTACTTGGTGTAACATTATCTTTTATATTTTACTAATAAATTGGGTATTATATTGTGCTTGTGTGCACCAAAATTCATTAAAGTACTTTTTTTAAAGTTTTTGTTTTGAAAACCGCTACGCAAATATCATGCATCATGAAAAATTGCACTACCATTTTATTTTCCAGTGTCTCCGCTTTCCAAAAATATACGTTTCAAAAATATATATTTCAGTAATTTTCTAGCAAACAAATGAAGATTGTGCAAGATATTTAAGTGTTTAAAGGAAACCAATCCTACAGCTGAAGTAAACTTTTGTGTGATCTGGCACTAAATATGTATGCAAATGTGCTAGTTTATAGCACAGAAAGCCTAACCATTTGCATATTTTCACAGTCAGGTCTATAAATATTGGGACATCTACACAATTCTAACATTTGTGGCTCTATACACCACCACAATGGATTTGAAATGAAACAAACAAGATGTGCTTTAACTGCAGACTGTCAGCTTTAATTTGAGGGTATTTACATCCAAATCAGGTGGTGTAGGAATTACAACAGTTTGCATATGTGCCTCCCACTTGTTAAGGGACCAAAAGTAAATGGGACAGAATAATAATCAGAAATCAAACTTTCACTTTTCAATACTTGGTTGCAAATCCTTTGAAGTCAATTACAGCCTGAAGTCTGGAACGTATAGACATCACCAGATGCTGGGATTCATCCTTGGTGATGCTCTGCCAGGCCTCTACTGCACCTGTCTTCAGTTCCTGCTTGTTCTTGGGGCATTTTCCCTTCAGTTTTGTCTTCAGCAAGTGAAATGCATGCTCAATCGGATTCAGGTCAGGTGATTGACTTGGCCATTGCATAACATTCCACTTCTTTCCCTTAAAAAACTCTTTGGTTGCTTTTGCAGTATGCTTTGGGTCATTGTCCATCTGCACTGTGAAGCGGCGTCCAATAAGTTCTGAAGCATTTGGCTAAATATAAGCAGATAATATTGCACGAAACACTTCAGAATTCATCCTGCTGCTTTTGTCAGCAGTCACATCATCAATAAATACAAGAGAACCAGTTCCATTGGCAGCCATACATGCCCACGCCATGACACTACCACCACCATGCTTCACTGATGAGGTGGTATGCTTAGGATCATGAGCAGTTCCTTTCCTTCTCCATACTCTTCTCTTCCCATCACTCTGGTACAAGTTGATCTTGGTCTCATCTGTCCATAGGATGGTGTTCCAGAACTGTGAAGGCTTTTTTAGATGTCGTTTGGCAAACTCTAATCTGGCCTTCCTGTTTTTGAGGCTCACCAATGGCTTACATCTTGTGGTGAACCCTCTGTATTCACTGTGGTGAAGTCTTCTCTTGATTGTTGGCTTTGACACACATACACCTACCTCCTGAAGAGTGGTCTTGATCTGGCCAACTGTTGTGAAGGATGTTTTCTTCACCAGGGAAAGAATTCTTTGGTCATCCACCATAGTTGTTTTCTGTGGTCTTCCGGTGTTGCCGAGCTCACCAGTGCATTCCTTCTTTTTAAGAATGTTTCAAACAGTTTTGGCCACGCCTAATTTTTTTGCTCTCTCTCTGATGGGTTTGTTTTGTTTTTTGTGGTGTATAGAGCCAAAAATGTTAGAATTGTGTAGATGTCCCAATATTTATGGACCTGACTGTATATTCCAAAATGAAAAAAAATAAAATACACACACACATACATACATACATATATATACACACATATATACACACAGTAATACCTTGGTTTACATACGCCTCGGTTAACGGAACTTTCGGTTTACAAATTTTTACCGCAATACGCAGCAAGTTTCCCCAGGATCCATTGCACCTGGAAGGTTTAGATCTCCGTGCATGCTGGAGTCTGTGTTGCGCCTGGGAGGTTTACACAGTAGCACTGTGCATGCTGGAGTCGGTGTTGCGTCTGTGAGGTTTAGCATCATGCATGCTGGAGTGTGTGAAAAGGTAGGGAGGTGAGCTTTGTTATTTGCATGCCTTTTACTGTGTGTTCTGCATTGTGGGGTGGTTTCCATGAAAGCTCATGTGCTGTGCATGGCTGCTACTGATAGACTTGGGGCTCTTGGACTGGGTGTGGGTGTACAGTAAAGCATTTTTTTTATTTTCTGCTCACTTAGTGACTGTGGTGTCATGGCACCCAAGAAAGCAGCGGAAGATGGCAAGAGGAAGAAGGAGATGATTCTGCTTGAGGTCAAGAAAGAAATCGTCAGGAAGCATGAAGGAGGAATGCGATTGACTGACCTTGCCAAAGCGTATGGAAGGAATGCATCCACAAATCGGTGCCATCCTAAAGATGAAAGAGAAGATAACTGGGAGAGATCAAGCCAAGGGAGTCACAAGGGTCTCCAAGCAATGGTCAACTGTTCTGGAGAAGGTCAAAAAGTTGCACCTGCTCTGGATTGAAGAGAAGCAGCGTGTAGGGGACACAGTGCCCGAGGCGATCATAGGCGAAAAAGCCAAGGCCTTGCACACTGACATCCTCGACCAAAAGCCAGGAATGTCAGCCAATGCAGAAGGCTTCAAGGCAAGCAGGGGGTGGTTCGAAAGGTTCAAGACCAGATCTGGCATCCACAGTGTGGTCAGGCATGGAGAGGCCACAAGTTCTGATGTTGCTGCAGCTGAGGAATTTGCTACTGAGTTCCTGGAGGTCATGGTTTCAGAGGGCTACCTTCCTCAGCAGGACTTCAACTGTGATGAGACTGGGCTCTTCTGGAAGAGGATGCCAAAGCGTACCTTCATCACAGAAGAGGAGACCTCATTGCCTGGCCACAAGCCGATGAAGGACCATCTCACCCTCCTCTTCTGCGCCAATGCCAGTGGGGACCTTAAGATCAAGCCCCTGCTCGTCTACCACTCAGAGAACCCACGGGCCTTCAATAAACAAGGTGAAGGAGCAGTTGAGCGTTTTCTGGCAGTCCAACCCAAAGGCTTGGGTCACACACCTCTTGTTTGTGCAGTGGGTCAATCTTGTTTTTGGTCCTGCTGTCAAGCAGTACCTTGTGGACAACCTGCCGCTCAAGGCCGTACTGCTCATGGACAATGCTCCTGCTCATCCTCCAGGCCTCGAGGAAGACTTGCTGGAGGACTTTAACTTCATCACAGTCGTGTTCCTTCTGCCTAACACCACCCCACTACTCCAGCCAAAGGACCAGCAGATCATCTCCAATTCTAAACAACTTTACACAAGGGAGATTTTCCGGTGATTCTTTGAGATGACAGATCAATCAAGCCTCACCATCCCTAAAATCACCTTGGCGCAACCTGTGGCCAGACTGTGTTGTGACACCTGATTCTGATGCTTCTGCACCTGCACCAGAGCCAACAGTGTTGAAGGAGATAGTTTCCTTGGGGAAGACCATGGGGCTGGAGGTGACTGAGGAAGATGTCTGCGAGTTGGTGGAGGAGGGACACAACCGTGAGCTAACCACTGAGGACCTGGTGGAACTGCAGGAGGCGGCGATGGAGGAGCGGGTCTCATTTGAGGAGGAAACAAGTGAGGAACAGCTCTCTTCCAGGGAACTCGAGGCATGCCAACTGTGGGTAAACCTACAGGCTTTTGTAGAGCAGCACCACCCAGATAAGGCTCTAGCCCAGAGACTTGTGAACAGTTTTGACACCAATGTAATGGTCCCTTTCCGAGGGATGCTGAAAAGGCGCCGGAGGCAACAGACAATGGAAAGGTTCCTACTAAAACAGCCTAGACATTAAGAACCTGCACAGAGTCTGGCTAATTTATTCATGGCTAAGTGGGAGGAGGATTTAATTTACTCCAGGGACTGGCCACACCTACTCTTTTATCATCATATTGACAACATTTTGTTGTTGTGGGATGGTGATGAATTGTCACTCAGGAACTTCTTTACTACTCTCAACTACAATACTCTTAATATCAAGCTAACATTTCAATTTGATTACCATGAAATTAATTTTCTAGACTTGGCCATTTTCAATAACGGTACAGGGTTATCATCTAAAACATTCTTTAAAACAACAGACAGGAACAGTTTTATTCCTAAGAACAGTTGTCACCTGCCCAGATGGTTAAATAATTCCTCAGGATTCGCAGGAATTGTGACATGGTGGAGGACTTTATCACACAATCCAATGGGCTTAAAAAATAGGTTCATGGAAAAAGGCTACGATAACAATATATTAGAAACAGAAATCAATCGAGCTAAAGACACAGATAGAGATATCCTACTCTCTACTGCTGATAAAAAATAAAGCCGAGACATTCTGTCCCTTTATAACTAATTTTTCCACTCAATTTAAGGACGTGGCAAAAATTATAAAGAAACATTGGTGCATTCTAAAAAATGACCCTGTCCTGGGTAATTCTTTGCCCAACCATTCTTTCCGTGTAATAGGTGCATGCTGTGCGTTCACAAAGGCATCCATAAGAATCCTATCTACATTTTCTGCTCTAAATCCACAGGCAAACAATTTGTTATCACTTCTACCATCACATGTAATAGCCTTTATGTGATCTATCTCCTTGAATGTTCCTGTGGCAAACAATATGTGGGCAGGACCACAAGGAGGCTTAGAGATAGGCTACGGGAGCACTTAATTAATATTAAAAAAGGTTACAGAGAACATTGTTTCGATGCATTATCGCCAACAGCACAATAGGAACCCTCACTCCCTTAAATTTATGGGTATTGATATCATCCAAAAGTACTGGAGAGGATTCCATAAAAGAAGGGCAGTATTGATGTTAGAGACTAAATGGATTTACTACATATGCAGTCTCCGCATGGTCTAAACATAGATTTAGAAATCAATTGCTTCATTGATACTAGTTAGCTTGTGTTTGCCCCATTTCCTTTATTCGCATCATTTTTATCCCAGTATGTGCTACTTCGTGTCTGGTTGCTAATTTTGCCATTTTCTATTGTAATCAATTTTTTATATTTTTTTTATATATTTTGATATATTTTTTATTATCACTTTTTACAGTTTTTATTATTTGTCTTATTATGACCTTTTATATCTGTATGGTAATTCCATACTTATATATTTACGTATTTATAATTCCTTTATTGTTTTAAATATTTTACGTGTGCCTATTACTGTGTCCCCACTAGAGGGATTTTAATGTGTGTTATTTTATACCTATGGATTTATTAGTAATTGCCTACTTTTATTTGGTATGTAATCACTTTATATGTTGTTACCCATTTGGGATCCACTGGGGTGTTATACCCTTCTGCCTCACAAGTTTTACCAATTCTGTCCTGGCTATGCTCCTACATTGTGATGGCGGTATTTAAAAGGTTACCATCTCACCTACTAATATCTGCCTATTTGTCCACTTTATATACTTGGGTGACTCATGGGCATTCAGTGTCAATTGATTATCCCTGTTTTATATACATTTTTCATTTTTTCTCCATTTTTTTAGTCATCTCCCTGGTGATCCAGGTGTCATTTAGGTTTATAATTTTAGATCACCAGTAAAATGGCCGCCGTCGGTGCCCATCACGCACGCGTGATTGTCAGTGTATATAACACTACAAGAAAATGGCTGCGGCGCATTCACACTGTGCATGCGCGGGTATACACGGCGCATGCGCACCAAACGATATAACACGGTCTTTTTTCTCTTTGCACACTCCCTTTGAAAACGTGTATTACACACGAAAAGCGTCAGAGAGGTGCCCCCCAGCTGTTTTACCGCACCGCAAGGCCTGTATAGGACGACCGGCGGCCATCTTTGATTCAATTTGTAAGCGTGTTTAATTTTTTTTGCAGTATTCTTCATTAAAGTCTACTACACTATCAAAGCTCTTGTCTGGGAGCCCTGGCCTTTTCAAGGTTTTCACCATATCCTGCCTACCCAGTACCTGATGACTGGGATGATCCCCCTGGTGGCTGATATTGGCATTTATGGAGGCCTTCTGTTGATCCTGGATGCATGACACCTTGTGGCTACATTAAAGATGACCGCTACCTTTCCAGTGTTCCATATCCAGAGTACCAGGAGTAGGTCTTAAATACTCCATGCGCAAGCACCTCATCTATCTGGTTAGTGTAATCTACACTCGGTTTCACCACCACATGAGTCACGGTTACTCTGCTGTACCAGTTTATTGACGCTTCACAGAAGTCACATTTTATCTTGCACTTTTTCATTTATGAACTTTCAATTATGAACTTTCATTTATTGAATTTTAGGATGCATACCGTTTTTTCTGGAACTTTATTTGAAGTGACGTGCGGTACCATCCAGTGAGGTGTCATTATGCAGCATGACTGCATATTAATGCACCTCACTGCACCTCTGGGCTGCGTTGTAATGAGAATTGGGCACATAGAAAACTGTGCTCTATGTGCCATAGTAATGACAGGCGTTCTTCCAGTGCAGAAAAATGTTAGTCACTGCTCTAGTGTGAAAGGGTCCTAATAGGACGAATTTGCAGTTCTAGGTAATCAAAAGACACAATATTTCCGACTGTAGTAAAGAAACCTCTAATACACGAAGATCGGTCAGCTACCATGTCAGGGACAATTTTCTCATGCATGAAGTGCACAAACAAATTGATATCCTTATGCAGAGGGGCAAATAGTCTACTGCATTTTATTGTAGTCTGAAGAAAAACCACAGACTGAAATGCAGTTCCAACACACAGAAGATAGAGCCACAAGCAAAACAACTGAAGGCTCAGACTGATAATTAGCAAGATGCCCAGCATATCATTCCAGTGTCCTGCGGGAATTCTGTAATCACACTGCTCCTTCACAGGATGCCTGAAGCAAGTTGAACTATCTGTAAACGAATATAAGGCCAACTACATGGGCAGAGTTATCAGCTTTCAGTTCCCAAACCATTATACCCAATTTCACAATTGTGATTTTTGTATCATGTCTGATATAATTAGATATTTAAAATGTGGTAGTTTTTCATGTCGCTCATATTTAATATGCCCCTACACTGACTGATACACATTATGGTAAATCCACTGGCATGCTAATCTTGTTACTGTAAAGGCTGAATGGAAAAAATATTACAAGTGACATTTTAGTATCAGCATTTCTCATTCTCAATCATGTTCTTTATGTGTCTATAGCATAAGAGGCAGGAATAGCCAATCTGAGCTGGCCAGATGAGAGCCCATACAGCAAGCTGAGGTGACACTAGTGGCTCCAAAACGCAAGATCTGTCGGCTACCCATTCAGTGCCTCCTGATATCCCCACCTTAAGGTGGTACTAACCAATGCAAGTTTCCTGACTGCATTAAAGTAGAGCTATAGACAAAATGTTTTTTTCCCCCATTTTGGATAGATATCCCTTCAGATTTTTTTTTTCTCACCATCTGTCATATTTTAGAGATTTCCTTTCACTTCCTGTCCCACAGCCAAAAAGGAAGTGAGAAAATCAAAATTACTATTTGAGTGTTTAACATTGGGCTACTGCCAAAGGAGCTTATTGAGGCAGCCTGACACCATATGGTTTGCCCAAGTACTTAAAGTGGTTCTAAAGGTAGGTTTTTTTTTTCCCTTAATGTTTTCTATGAATTTAAGTAGAACTATAGACAAAAAAACTTTTCTTTTCATTTTGGATAGAGAAAGGGTTAAAAACCCCTGAGTGTTTTTTTTGCCATTTGTCCCCCATTGAGATTTACCTTCACTTTCTGTCCCATAGCCAAACAGGAAGTGAGAGGAAACCCCCGGCAAATTAAGAGAATTCCAAGGGGACACCCAAGTCACCAGAACTAGTGTCCCCATTGGAAGATTTCTCCTCTATTACTTTTCTGGTAAACAGGACATATAGGGAGAGTGAATCCCCTTAAGAGGGAGCACAGACAGCAATAAAAACTGACAGGTCTCCAAAGAAAAAAAAAAAAAAAAAAAAAGCTTTGCCTTAAGTTATACTTTAATGCTGCTGAAGCCCCTCTGAGTAAGCTCCTTTGTTCGATCTCACCCGGGTGGATGACTTTACTGCTCTGCCACAATCTGATCTTGTTCAGACATGGTGTTTGGCTGCTTCGAAACAAGCCCTGTACAGCTTGCCTTTGGCTGGACTTTATCCGTGCAGAAGGCACTGTCCTGCCCCGAATGGATTAAGCAACAGGGTTTCTTAAAAGTTATTCTTACATCATACAAAAGAAAAAAAAAAAGGTTTCTCGCTCCATTCTGAAGAAAGGTTGGCCTTGTCAATTATGGCAACGTATCGGGCTCGAATAGGAATACGGCGCCACAGCCAAGAGCCAAACCAAACGCTAGGCTTGTAGTTGCAGAGCGGTATTCACAACTCAAAAACAGGTATTCTTGAAGCATCTCTTAACCAAACATTGCAGCCATGGCATGTGCATAAACCTCATTCGGCTGCCTTTGCAGCTTAAGGCTCCATGCATTCATGATTTCTTAAACTAATAAAAGGCTGGCTATATAGTTTTTTTAGTAACGTTTTATTGGTGTTTTTAGAGTACATGTTGGGGGGGGAGAACAAACCTAGAAAAAAAAAAAAAGCTGTTAGGAGTGGTTTTAAGTTTAGCTTTCTTTTCTGTTCCTAAACCCTGATTGCTTGAAAAACACTACTAGCCTAAAATAGTGTGCGTGGACACATAAGATAACACTACTTAGCCTCTAGGAGCAGAAAAAAAATGCTGATAGCTTCTGAAGGCTGGAAAAAAAAAAGCTAGTGTGCATGCAGCCCAAGGAAGGTTGGACACACTGCAGCTTATGCACCTATTTACAGCATCCATCCCCTCTGCCACATTACAAATGTAATATAGGTCTGTGTCTATTGTTTGATATTTTATGAATAGATTTACATTTCAAATGCCTGATCAACAGCCTTAAAGTGAAATCTTAACCAAAGCCTTTTTGTTTAGCACAGGGAGGGGTTAGAACCCGTCAGGTTTTCAGGGTATGTATGTGTTCCAGCTTAGATCTCTTCACTTCCTGTGGGTTTGTACTAAATAGCCATCAGGAAAGAAGAAAAAAAACAACAAAATAACCTGACTTTTGCGTATTTTTTAAAAAAGTTTTTAAGTGGAGAGGGCTTAGGACACCTGTCAGGTTTGTATTGCCGTCTGTGCCAACATTAAGGCAATTGAAGCTCTCTATTAGTCATGTTTATCATCACCAAAAGAAAATCCCAAATTTGGGGTTGTCCCCAGAACAAGAATAGTGTGGATAACTTCCAACAGAGACACTATTTCTGGTGACAGTCCCTCACTTCTTATAACTATAGGACAGGAAGTCAAAGGAAATCTCCCCAAAAGGGGCACAGATGGCAAAAAGAAATATTAGTGGTTATAACCATCATTTACGCAACCCAAAGAGAAAGAAAATTGCTTTTAGATCTACTTTTATTTTTAGATTTTTAGTTCTAGTTAAACGACCATGAAGAATATGCATCTGTAAATTAAATCAAGCCGTTTAACCCTCCCAAAACATAGTGTGATTTAATCTAATAGCATATTCCTTGGATGAAATCAGTTTCCCCGTGGTCTTAACCTTCAGGTTCCATGCACACTACCGTTTCTTCAAGCTCCTAGAACCTATTGGCATACTTTTTTCTGCTCCTAGAAGCTTAATAGTGTTATCCTATGTGTCCATGCATGCTACTTTAGGCTATTAGCATTTTTTTGAGCTTTAGCGTCTAGGAGCAGAAATTTTTTATTTTTTTTTTTAAAGTTTTATGGAGTTTCCAGCAGAAAAAAAAATGCTAAAGGATCCTACCAGCTTTTTTTCAAGCTTTTGTTCCTTCCTCTACATGTACTGTAAAAACGCTAATAAAATGCTAAGACTCCTAAGTGCTTCTGAACTCTACTTAAAACACTTTTACCAGCATTTTTTCATCCAGCGTTTGTGGAGCTTAAACAAGAAAAAAAAAAAAAAAACACGTTAGTGTACATGGAGCCTTAGACTAGCCAAACAAAGCAGAATACCCAGTACAATCATGCAAGATTTTGAAAACAAATGTGAAACATAAGGATACCTTCTCGTTCTTACCTTGGAATCGTAAGCAGATTGTTGTATGACTTCAGGTGCCATCCAGAAAGGAGTACCTACAAATGTGTTTCTTTTGATCTGTGTATCAGTCAGCTGTCCAGCAACACCAAAGTCAGCAAGTTTGACATCCCCTTGCTCAGACAGTAGGACATTGGCAGCTGGAAGAACAAAAGAAAATGAGGCAAGAATGAGCCACAGCTGTAGTTAGGGGGTAGGCCGGGTATTAAAATTTTACTGTTGCAAACCTTTGATGTCTCTGTGAATTTTATTTTCTGAGTGCAGATAATCCAGACCTTTTAAGATTTCTCTCAACATGGTTGCAATCTGGAGTTCATCAAAAGGACCAACACGAAGCTGAAAAACATTAACAAAAAAAAAAGTTTAAAAAATATACTTTACTGTGTGCCGAACAGAACTGCAGCCAAAAGCACATAACCAGAGAACCCTCTAAGGCTTGGGATGGTAGCCTTTTTTATCAAATATATTTCCATAAAAAAAGCATGCAATCATTTTGGCTGAACATGAATGTATACATACCCAGAAAAAACACAGCCTTTGTTGCTTTGAGACAGTAGGCCAAGGTGTAGAAATATATATGCAATATTTTATAGAAAAGATTTTGCTGGACATTATAGCAGCTGGCTCAACAACTGCTGCAATTTTTAGATGGCTGTCAAAACACAAAGAAAGTGCACTGACATACTGCAAATACACATTTGAACGACACAAAGTCACATATTTCAAGAGTGAAATCCGTTATTTACAGGTGGAGAGCGTTGTCTCTCCACATGACAATTTTTTTCTTAAGCCGGTAATACATAGATTGAAATTCGATATATGGGCAGGCTGGTTGTACGCAAGTCGATCAATCAACCTGTGTATCACCAGCTTGTCAGGTTTTTTCCTGAATGATCAGCACCATCAGCAATAGTCGGCAACACTGATCATTTATTCTGACGGCAGGGAAGGGTCCCACTGTCATAATGCAATACCACAGCGGAAAGGATTCCCCCACTCACCTCAATGCTGATGGAGGAATCGGATAATTTTTTTATTCAATCTGTTGGTATGAGCTGCCTTAGAAGCAACTTTGAACTGGCTGTGTCAGTTTTAGCTTACAAATATTATTTGTTCAGTTTTTGTGTAACAAAATAATTGATTTATTATGTGGTCACTTGTCATTTACTATGAAGGACAATAAAAATTGCCACACTCTGAGCATTCCAAACTCTCACTGACCGCTCCACAGCCTGAATAGCACAATAAAAGGTATATTGAAGAATCCCATGTTTTCCCGTACGCTCGAAGTCCAGGTACCTTTAGACTATACTATACACCACTATAAGTACAAAAGCAATGCAATCACATAACCCCTAATAAACGTTGAATAATACTGCCTGTCTTTCAACCCAGAAAACTGAAAAAGTTGGAAGAACTATGGGGGACAGCTAGTGGTGGAAAAACACTATAAGGATAGGTCCACGATGAAGAGAACAAAGCTCTCTCTGATAATCTGTGCGAGGTTTAATGACATTCCCTGGCATGATGCCCTGCACTGAGGATACATTAACATTCTCCTTGAGAACCACAAGCTGAAGCTGTGCACAACTGGTGGCCCTTGGCCCAAGCTGTCACAGAGTCTGCAGTGCGACCAGTTAAAGGATAAGGTCACCTTTGGGAACATGGTACATCCGATTTTAGGGTGGGACATGTAACAACAGATGCCTGAACCCACTGGCACCCCCCCCCCCCTCCCATGACAGAAGTACGGGGAGAAGCTCACTTTTAAAAAAACAGAGCGGCCATGCAGTGTTCTGTGAATGACCTACAAGTTCCAGCAGCCTTAGAGGCTGTTGGCTTGTAGTTCTCAATTAACTATCATGGCGCTGTCAGATATACTGACAGGTCTGTAGGAGACCTGCATAGCACCACTGATCAATAGTGCAATGCTTTACAGGCTCCTGCAATCAAAAATACACATTTTTTGATCTGCAAAAAAAGTGATAATTTTTGGTCAAAATGTGGACTTTAAAGGGATTCTAAAAGTAAACTTACGTGCCCTGTGCAAAAACTCTTTTTTACGTCCCCTGCCAGCAGTTACATAGTTACTCTGGCTGAAAAAAGACAAAAGTCCATCTAGTTCGACCATTAAAAAAAAAAAAAAAAAAAAAAAAAAAAAGTTATAATCCTATACCCATAGTTGATCCAGGCAAAATACCCAGCAAAGCATGACCCAATTTGCTCCTGTAGGGGAAAAAATTCCTTCCTGATCCCCTGAGAGGCAATCGGATATTCCCTGGTTCAACGTTACCTATAAAATGTTGGTATCCAATTATACTATTTGTATCTAGGAAAAAACTCAGGCTTTTTTTTTTTTTAAAGCAATCCACTGAGATGGCCAGAACCAGTTCTGACTGAAGAAACCTTTTCATATTTGAAGATTAAATATCTTTTCCTCCAGACGTAAAGAGTGCCCCCTTGTCCTCTGTGATGACCTTTAGATTGGCCGTCAGCACTTCAGGATTGATCAATATTCAGATCTATACCATAGTTTGTGAACTCTATAACCTTCCTACAAACTAAAAAATACATCCTAATTTGGGTTATTTTCACCAAAGACATGTAGTAGAATACATCTCGGCCTAAATTTATGAAGAACAATCATTTATTTGCAAACTTTTATAAACAGAAACAAAGAAAAACGTGTTTTTTTTTCAAAAGTTTCAGACTTTTGTTAATTTAGCAAAAAATAAAAACCCCAGCGATGATTAAATACCACCAAAAGAAAGCTCTAGTGTGAAGAAAATAAAATTTTAGTTTGGGTACAATGTTGTATGACCGCACAATTGTCATTCAAAGTGTGAGCGTTGAAACCTGAAAAATGGCCTGGGCAGGAAGGTGTAAAATTGCCCAGTATTGAATTGGTTAATATCCTCTCAAGAGAAATAATTCAGTTCTTCTAATCTTTCCTCATAGCTTATAAATTTGGTTTCCCCAGTTTGGTCTTACTAATGACTTGTACAGGGGTAAAATGATATCTCTCTCTGCAGTCTATACTTTTAATACCAGAGGATTTTGCTCGTTAGAAACCGCAGCTTGGAGTGCGCATGCGCGGCCGGCGGTACGGGACATGTCTCCCTGAAGCTCCTCCGTGCCGCGGGTAAGACAGCCCCCCCGCCGCGCGATCCGGGCTCGCACTGCTCCACGAGCGGCCCCGATCATCAATATAACCCCCCGGCCACCTGCAATAATGGTCAGGGGGGGTCATAAACACCAGGTGGCGCCGCCCTGCAAGCCCATAAAGGAGGCCCTAGCTCGAGCCTCATCCAAGATGGCCACCGCATTGGGGACTACAATGCCCAGCCAGCATCCTCCAGGCTTGCAGTCCTACAGCCAGAGCGACCGAGCCAGCCATGCTCTTCGGAGGGTGAGTCTGCAGATGAATCTGAGACCCCCATGACTACCGCGACACCTGACCTTACTGCCTCTGACCTTCTGACCCGCTTTGAAAAAATGTTGCACAAGGCCCTGAAACAGACCTCTGACCGCATTACTGACCAGCTGTCCAGGGAAATCCGCGAGCTGAGGCAACGCACTGCAGACCTGGAGCAGAGGGTGGATGACTTTGACGCAACACTTCAAACGCAGGGGGACGAAATTGACCTGCTGCGGGACGAAAACCTTACACTTCAGACGCGTCTAGAGGACTTTGAGAACCGGGCCAGACGCTCCAATGTACGTATTCGCGGCCTCCCTGAGACTATCATTGATGTCCACTCTACAGTTACTGCGCTATTCCAAGAGCTCGCCCCTGCTATTCCAATAGAACGCCTTGAGATGGACAGGGTTCACAGGGCACTAGCTCCTAAACGCACTGAAGGCCCGCCGCGAGATGTCATAGCTAAACTCCATTTTTTCCGCACAAGAGAGCAACTACTTCAAGCCGCCCGCAATTCGGAGTCCCTCCTGTTTCAAGGTCATGCCTATCAACTATTTCAGGACCTCTGCCCCTCTACTATCACCAAGCGCAGAGCCATGAAACCGCACCTGCTAGTGCTTCAGCAACATAATATACCATATAAATGGTGCTTTCCCTTTGCTGTGCGGTTCAGATACCAAGCCCGGGACCACGTATGCAAGACCACGGACGTACTCCTGGACACGCTACGGAACCTCCAGCTACACCCCCCCGCAACACCGTCAGAGACTTCCAGAAGGCGAACGGCGTCGTGCTCTCCGAAGAAACTACAGCCTCAGTCGATCCCTAATGGTCACCTGAATGTACACAAACGCGGTCGATTTTCATCTCCTGCTCCCTCACCACAAGACTCTATGGACTGAATCCTGTTGACCACTTCTACTCCTCCCACCGGCTCTTCGTGTGGTGGTCCGTGGCCACCCCTGTAGTCGCTACTTGCTGAGTCGAATCAATCGCCCCCCCCATCTGACGGTTTACATTGCACACCTGTATCCTTATTCCTGTTTGCTGGGCTTTGTTTTTTTTTTTGGTTTTTTCATACCGGTTTCTTTCAACCAGCTCAGGATACAGGCCATTCTAGATATGTCTTGCGTTGGGGTGTTACCTGCCTTACTGTTTGCTAAGTTGGGGCTGCTGTTGGGTCTCTACCTTGCCTATTGGACCCCCGGCCCCGGCAGCTCTGATCGCCCGGTTCCGGTCTTTTGGAGGCTGTGCCGGGTGGGTCGGGGTCGCCGGCACCGGGGCACCCCGGGCTTCCTGCCCATTATGTTTGATGTTTTCTCTCTTTCCAGGATCGCTCAAGTATTTGTCTACATGCTGTCTTACTTGCCGCCCACGCACCTGTGCACTCTCCACTTGCCCCTTTGGTGTCCCTTTTTTTTGACACCACCTGGGCTACAACCGCTCCCCGGACCACCCGGATTCCGGGTACCACCGGGGACCGTTCTCTTCTTTTTCTTCCAGCCTCTTTATGGCCCTCTTTACCTACCCTAGACCACCCTTACCCCTCCCCACCTCAACCCTTACTTTTCTGTACGGCCCCTTGTCATTATCCAGTTTCTACAACCGCATACTTTCCCCTTGTTCAATTCGCAAGATGGCTCTCTTGAAGGGATTCCAATATTTACCAAATCACCGCTTCCTCCACCCATGGGTTCCCTGAATATCCTTACCCTGAATGTTCAGGGCCTTAATGTCCCGCAGAAGCGCAACAAAGCCTTTCGTTCTTTTGCGTCCTATAAGGCCCACAGTCTGCCTGCAGGAGACACATTTCACTCCTACCTCCACTCCTAAATTTTTTGGCCCCTGCTACCCACAGGTCTACACCGCCTCTGCTACTGTTAAGCGCAGGGGGGTTTTAATTGCTCTTCACCGTACTACACCCTTCAAATTATGCACTGAAATTAAAGATCCGGAAGGTCGTTATCTTCTACTCGTAGGGCAATTGCTGGATTTTGAGGTCACCATTGCCACATACTATGCTCCCAACCAGGGTCCTTTGCCATTCCTTTCTCATCTCTTCTCCGTTATTGCTCATCATAAACGAGGCACGCTTATAGTCTGCGGAGACTCCAACTGTACACTATACCCTTTTCTAGATACATCCCCACAATCTCACACTCCACATATCCCCAAACACTCCTTTAAATCCATTCTGCATCAGCACTCAATGGTGGACTCATGGAGGGAATCCAATCCTACTAAACGCCAGTACACTTTTTACTCCCACCCACACAAAGTCTTCTCAAGAATCTATCATATTTTTATGACCGCCAGTTCTTCCCCTCGTATCTTGGCTTCTGATATTCTTCCGATCCCATGGTCAGACCACTGTGCTGTGATCACCACCGTTGCTTCTCTAGCCCCTTCTCCCGCTGATCCCTCCTGGTCCATCAACGAACGCCTGCTGGCTAACCCAGCCCACTGCACAGAGATTGCTGCTGCCCTTAAAGAGTATCTCTCCCTATATCAAACCCCCGGGATTTCCCCCCTCCTATTGTGGGAAGCGCATAAACCAGTAATCCGCGGATTCTGCATTAGTAAAGCCTCCTTCCTGAGTAGAGAAAGGAGGCAGAAATGCCTCCTCCTTGAACAAGAGTAAGACCAATCCCATAGTGCCTTTCAAGCATCCCCCACCCCAGCTAACAATGAAGCCCTTGAACACTCTCGACTAGCCCTAGATCTCTTCCTTACGGACCAAGCCGAGCTCTCCATCCGCAGGTCACGACACAAATTTTACACTAAAGCCAATAAGCCCGACACTTTTCTTGCTCTCTCTCTCCGTAAACTAGACCACACCGTCAAGCCTATAAGGTTGCGGACCTCACCGGCAACTTTCACCAGCAACCCGGAACGGATTCTACGAATTTTCCACAAACACCTCTCGAGTCTCTACTCTGCCTCCGCTCCCTTTGACTCTTCCCAGGCCGATGCCCTTTTTGGTTCCCTTCCTTTTCCAAAATTGGCTGGTGAGCATCTTGCTACGCTAGAGCGACCCTTCACCACAGTCGAAGTCACAAATGCTATAAATTTCTTGAGGCCCCGCAAACGCCCAGGACCTGACGGCTTTTCAGCCACGTACTATAAAAAGTTTGCCCCCATTCTCATGCCTGTCTTGACGAACGCCTTTAATGCCATACTCTCGAATCATATCTTTAGCCCAGATACTGTGCAAGCCAACATCTCTATGATACCGAAGCCAAACTCAGATGACACGCAATGGTCTAATTACAGACCAATTTCCCTCCTTAACGTAGATGTTAAACTGCTAGCCAAAATCCTATCAACTCGCCTCAACGCATGTATTGGTTCCCTAATCCACAACGATCAGGTTGGTTTCATACCAACTAGGCAAGCAGGAGACAACGTTCCGCGTGCATCCCTATTAGCACATTTAGCTAAATCCCGCAATATTCCCACATGCTTTCTGTCCTTAGACATTCGGAAGGCGTTTGACACAGTCTCATGGTCATACTTACATTACATCCTGCGCCGTTGGGGCTTCAGCCCACATTTCTTAACCTGGATATTTTCTCTCTACCAGAGCCCCTCGGCCAGAATTAAATATCTAGGACACCGGTCCACCCATTTCCCGATTTTATGTGGCACCAGGCAAGGTTGTCCCCTTTCCCCCTTGCTTTTTGCACTAGCCATAGAACCACTGGCACTATTGATTAGAACCGATCCTGATATCCGAGGGCTTGAGATAGGAGGCACCTCGCATAAACTGTGCTTGTTTGCTGATGACGTCCTACTTTTTCTCACTTCTCCCTTAACATCTACGCCTACTCTACTTCGTCTTCTTGATAGGTTTGGCACGCTCTATGGCCTTCAAATTAACCCCCAGAAATCATGGGCGCTTAATATCTCGCTACCACCTAACGAACTTACCCACCTCAAACAGATCTTGCCATTCTCATGGTCGCAAGCCTCCGTCCCCTTTTTGGGTATAAAATTCACCCCGCATATCTCAGGTCTCTATAACGCTAACTACATCCCTATGCTGGCCCATCTAACGGCACTTATGACTAAATGGTCCTCCCTTCCTCTAGCTTGGCTGGGCAGAATAGCAGTCGTGAAGATGTCGATCCTTCCCAAAATCCTTTATCTTTTCAGAGTTCTCCCTATTTCTGTACCCACTCATTACCTGCGAGTTCTGCAGCGCCGTATTTCTTCCTACGTTTGGGGCAAAGTCCGCCCCCGTGTCCCCCGCAGTACTCTATACCGATCTAAACTGCATGGCGGTCTTGGTCTCCCTGAGATCAGCAAATACTACCAAGCGGCGCATATGGCACAACTACCAAAATATCACGCTACCTACGAAATCCCGCAGTGGGTCATTATCGAATCCATCGAGTGCGACCCCTTTTCTATAGCAAACCACCTTTGGTTGAGACGCATTGACCGCCGCATGATTGAGAATCCCATTATTATGCATTTTTTGTCCCTTTGGGACAAACTGAAATCTCGTTACCTGCTACAATCTCCCCATAACCCCCTCCTTTCCTATCTTCGTAATCCAGCCTACCCCCCAGCCTGGTCCGCACCGCACGTCTTTGCTCAATGGGCAACGGCTGGTCTCACCCAGACCCATCATTTTGTACTCAGGAATCAATTTAAATCTTTTACCTCTCTATGGGAGTCCCATAACCTCCCCACCTCTGACTTATTTAGATATTTGCAGTTGAAACATTTCTTTGCTCCGTACACATTGGCTGCTAACCCAATTTCCTCACCGTCTCCTTTTGAGCGAGCATGTCACCGAGACCCTCATAGACGAGGTCTCATATCCTATCTATACTCCCTTTTTACAACTCCATCCGTTTCCCCATTACCCTCATATACCGATAAATGGGAAGCTGATTTAGGCCGGCAAATCGACCCGTCAGATTGGGACCTCATTTGGAACAATACCAAGGAGTCCTCGCAAAATGTTGTGGCCCTGGAGACCAATTACAAAGTCCTGACCCGCTGGTATCTTGTCCCAACCAGAATTGCGAAATTTACCCCTGATTATCCCCCAGTTTGTTTCAGAGGCTGCGCAGACCTAGGAACATTTTTTCATATTTGGTGGGATTGCCCAATCGTCCGAACTTTTTGGGCGGAGGTATTCAGAACACTGTCTGCACTCAGCGCCCTCCAACCAACCAAGTCCTCTAGTCGCGCTTCTCAATCACCGGCCACCAGACATCACAAAGGCAAATTTTAAGCTTATTCTGCAAGTCACCACTGCGGCCAAACAGGTTATCGCTAAAGCCTGGAAATCACCCTTACTGACTACGACTGCAGTCATGACTAGGGTCACTCAGGCGATGATCCACGCAAAAATTGAAGCCACTATCCTGGATTCCATCCCCAAGTTTAAAAAGATTTGGAACCCATGGGTGTAGCATTTCCTCCCGCCCAACTTTGACGAATCCCTTCTCAACCCATAATCTGTGTTTTTTGCTTTATGGGAACCGTCCTTTTTTGATACTGCGGTTATTTGGCTATTTTCAGTATCCCCTTCCTTGGTGCCGTACACCCTATCCCTCCCTTCCTCTCCCCCCTCCTCCTTTCCTTCCTGTTAGGCTCTATTTGATATTTGTTGTTCACTCTTGTTAGTGCTGCCTGACTAGTATAAATAGGAACCTTACTTGTTCATTTACTGTACACCTCTAATATCCCATTTGCTTACTTATAACTTATGTTGTTGTACTTTAAAACAATAAAATGTTTGAACAAGAAACCGCAGCTTGGCATATCATTCCATTATTAAGCTTGTGATCTACCAGAACTCCCAGATCTTTCTCCACCATCGATTCCCCCAGTTGTACTCCCACTAGTATGTATGATGCATGCATATTCTTAGCCCCCCAAGTGCATGACCTTACATTTATCTACATTATAAACCTCATGACTGATGTGAATGTACAATATATATGTAAAGCGCTGTGTAAATTGACGGCGCTATATAAGTACCTGAAATAAATAAAATAAATTAAAATAAAATTTGCCACATAGTTGCCCAATTAATCAGCGCATCGAGGTCAGCTTGTAAATTGGAGACATCCTGTAAGGACGTTATTCTACAGCTTGGTGTCATCTGCAAAGACTGAAATGGTATTTTTATTCCCAGACCTCATATCATTTATAAATATATTAAAAAGTAAGGGTCCCAACATTGAACCTTGGGGTACACAAACAACCCTAGACCTTTCAGAGTAGGAGTCATTAACCACTACTCTCTGAATACAGTATTTTAGCCAGTTTTCTATCCATTTACATACGGATTTTTCCAAGCCCGTAGACTTTACCTTACACATTAGCCCTGTGGGGAACTGTGTCAAACACTTTTGCAAAATCCAAGTATTCCACGTCCACAGACACCCCGCTGTCCAAAGGTTTTGCTCACCTCCTCATAAAAAGAAATCAGATATGTTTGACAACTTGTTTTTCATGAATCCGTGCTGTCTGTTGCTTAAAACTTTTTTTCCAGAAAGAACTGGTCTATGTGGTCTTTTATTAAACTCCAGTATCTTCCAAACTATAGAAGTTAAACGAACGAGTATATAATTACTTGGCAAAGATTTTGATCCCTTTTTAAATATAGGCACCACAATGGCCTTACGCCAATCCAGTGGTACTATGCCAGTCATTAAAGAGTCCCTAAAAATTAGAAACAATGGCTTTGAAATGAAATTTCAATTCTTTAAGGACCCATGGGTGTATGCCATCCGGTCCAGGTGCTTTATTCACCTTTATACTGAAAAAATTTCTGGATCATATCAGTTGTGAGTCAATGTGGATCATCTGGTGCTGTGTCAATACCATGCCCATTATGGACAAGAGCTCCCCCATGCTCCTTTGCTCGGACCTGACTTTTTTTTACTATTAATATATTTGAATAATTTTTGGGGGTTTGTCCTGCTATCTTTTGCAATCTGACGGTCGTTTTCAATTTTTGCGGGCTTTATTTCCTTTTTACATATTCTGTTATATTCTTTGTAGCGTTTAAACGATGACAGCGTTCCTTCATTTTTATATTTAATAAAAGCTCTCTTATAGCGTTTTTAAATTTGGCACCATAGGTTTGATTTTTAGCCTTTTAAACTTGTTGCCCATGGGAATATATTTTGCAGTGTGTCCATATACAATCTTTAAGAACTCCCATTTCTGTGTTGTGTTCATCGATGCCAATATTCCCTCCCAGTTTAAGTCTTGGAAAGTTAGCTCTCTTAAAATTGAGTTTTTATTTTTTCAGTATGGGTTTGTTGTTTACAGCTAACAAATGAAATCATGTTATGGTCACGGCTACCCAAATGTTCTTTTATATGGACATTAGTAAGAAGCTCTGCATGATTTGAGATTACCAGGTCCAGCAAAGCATCATTCCTAGTAGGGGCCTCTGACTTGTACCATAAAATTGTCCTGTAGTAGGTTTATACATTTTTCCCTTTAACTGTTCCTGCAGTACCATTACTCCTGTCAATTTCTGGGTAGTTAAAATCTCTCATTTTCACTGTCCCAACTCTTGCAGCCCCTTCGATCTGTGCAAGGAGCAGTCTCTCCACCTCCTCATTAACACTGGGTGGCCTATAAAAAAACTCCAACGATTACCTTTGTAGTTTGCACCCCTATGTGCAGTTGCACCCGTAATGTTTCAGCCTCACACTCTCCATCAACTAGGTCCTCTTTCACACTTGCTCTAAAATCACTTCTTACATAGTAACAGACATCACCACCTTTCCTTTTTATCCTCAGTCCTGCCCCCCCTCATGAATGCCCCCAAAACGCAAGCCTCTATTTACAGATTATATACATATATCTTCGTATAAAAGAAAGAGAAAATGGTTTTAGTTTAAAAAGTGGAACTTCACCCAAAATGAAGTTTATCGGCATCTTCCGCACCGCCTCTTCTACTTTTGGCACTTCTTGGGGGTGGGGAGCGAGTACCTGGTTTTGTCAGTCACCCACTCCCACTTCTGCTTTGATTTCCTAGGCATGAACATACAAAATATGGGGGGTGGGGGGTGGTGTCTAGGATCACCAGTAGGGGGCCAGAAGGAAGAGGATTAGGCTGCTCTTTGCAAAACCACTGCACAGAGCAGGTATTCATTTTTTTATTTTTGTTTTAAACAAAGGACCATTTAGAATCACTTTAAACTGTGTTCCAAAAAAGCATTATATGTCCTCAAAATAACTAATGCATGCTGACACTGCTAGGTTTAGCCTGTGCATCTAGGCAACAATGACTGTTGATGACTGTTGATCATGAAAAAACCTGAGGCTTCATATATATTTTTAGGACTTGTAAATTAAAAATTCTCCGAGGTACATTTAGCATGTCCATTAAATATGGGTTCCATTCTTTGTTCATATTTTTGAGAAGAATGGGACATCCTAGCTGCAACACAATATGGGACAGATAGAAGAAAAAATTGTGAACATGGTAGGGAGACCTCACCAATGTTGTGAATCAAAATAATTAAGCAACTACTGAGTGACTAAGTCCACATGTGACCACCTATAAGTAAAAATTTCACTTAAAGTTACCTAAAAATATTAAAAGTTTACGTGAACTACAGAATTGGGCAAAGCATGTTGAGCATGACAGTTATCGTCTTGTATATAAAATATACAGAAAGACTTGTATTATGAAGTTCTTAGTTTTTCCTGGCTTACATGAGTATGTACAAAGAAGGCTTATGTTCAATAAAGATCTTGATACACCAAAGCACTGTGAGGCAGGAAATGACAGCTATGGCCTTTCAAGAAGAAAAACCTGACACATTCTAGAAGCAGCCCTAGTGTGAAAGAGGCTCTTTATTACACACAGGTAGGGCTGGGTCCAGCCCCTGAAAATAAGACACCCTGTAAACAAACTATAAACTTCAATAAGTTTCCTTTCCAGTCTTTAAAAAGAGCAACTGGCAAAGCCTTTCTGGAACAAGCATGGAACAAAAAACGCATAATGCTGTAGTCTTACAGTCTTAATTCAAACCAAACAAGCCTACTTTATGTTCAAATGACTTTTAGGTACAGAAAGCAAAAGCTGCTTTGTATCACATTTAAACTGCTCAGCATTTCCCATTCACAGAGACGAACGACTATGGGGTCTGAGGAAACTACATGACTCAGTGCAGCATCAGTCAGAACATACATATTCTGCTATAAACAAGCATATGGTGCGATCATATAGGTGTCAGCTATGCTGGCCAAACAGAAAATTTTGTCATACTATAACTAAGCATAGAAGGCATTTTACAACTTGAAACAGAGGAAGAATAACAGTCTAATATATAAACTCAACACAGCTGACTACTATACATATGAATAAACACAATTATTCATGGTAGTGGCCCATATTAGGTTCTAGATACATTACAACAAAGTCCTAAAACTATACATTTTGTACAGCAAAACCCCACGCTGAAGCCTAAATTGATTTTACATTATACAAGCCATCTAAATATTCACAACGATGTAGAAGAGTGCAATGAAATCCCTCCACTAGTTCCCAGGACCACACCCCATCAATTTGATACTAAATATACCTGCAAAATGAGGGATTTTTGAGGCGTCAATGTTATACTCATTAAGATCACAATTAATGACTGAAAATCACATATATTTTATTTACAGTGTATTCATAAGGTATTCAGACTCCCTTGACTTTTTTTTTTTTTTTTAAATTTTGTCATGCCTGATACTATATGCATTTTTTTCCTCAGTCTACACTCAGCACCCCATAATGACAAAGTGAAAACAGAAACTTGGAAATGTTTGCAAATGTATGAAAAAAGGAAAAACTAAAAATCACATTAGCATAGGTATTCAGACCCTTTGCAATAATAATTGAAATTTAGCTCAGGCACATCCCATTTTTCATGATAGTTTCCGAGAGGTTTCTACACCTTGATTTGAGTCCACCTGTGATAAATTAAATTGATTGGAAAGGATTTGGAAAGGAAAGGTATGCACTTCTCTATAAGAGGCTTCATAGGTGACAATGCATACTGAAAGAGCAAAAGCCATGAGGTCAAAAAGGAACTGCCTGCAATGGTCAGACAAGATTGCAAGGTACAGATATTGGGAGGGCCACCAAAAATTTCACTACACTGAAGGTTTAAAAAAAACATAGGCCTCCATAAATCCCAAATGGAAGAAGTATGGCACAACCAGGGCTCTTCCTAGTACTGGTCACCCGGGGAGAAGGGCCTTCGTAGAAGAGGTGACCAAGAACCCAACGGTTACTCTGAGCTCTAGAGATCCTGTGAGGAGATGGGACATAGTTCCAGAAGGTTAACAATTAATGCAGCCCTTCACTGACCTGGGCTTTATGGCAGAGTGGCTAGACTGTAGCTTCCCCTCCACAAAAAAAAAAAAAGAAAAAAAAAAAAAAAAAAAAAAGAACACCCACGAAAAAGGACTCAGACTAAGGAACAAGATTCTCTGGTCTGATGAAACCTAGATAGAACGGTTTGTCCTCAATTCTAAATGTTATGTCTAGAGGTAACCAAGCACTGCTCATTAGCTGCCCAATACCATTCCCAGCAATGAAGCAAGTGGAGGCAGCATCATGCTATGGAGGTGTTTTTCCACAGCAAGGACTAAAAGTCTGGTCAGGGTTGAGGCAAAACTGAATGGAGCAAAGATTTCTTTACTGAAAACCTGTTCCACAGTGCTCAGGACCTTCAGACTGGGCCAAAGATTCACCTGTCAACATAATCTTAAGCACACAGCCAAGACAACACAGGAGTGGCTTAGTGAGAACTGTGAATGTCCTGGGGGGGGATTTGCAAAGAAAGGCAGAATATCCCCTACTCCAGGTGTCCAAAGCTAGTCACATCATACCCCAAAAAACTTGAGGCTGTAATTGCTGCCAAAGTGGTTCAACAAAAGTACTAAATAATGGGTCTGCCTACTTAAAGCAGAGCACCACCTAAGGGGAAGTTACGCTTTAAGGCTTCGTCTCCCGCTAATCATTAAGGATTGGCACCTTTGGGGAGCAGGTACCCGATTCTGACAGGTACCTGCTCCCACTTCCGGCGCTATTGCCTAGGCAATCAGAAGTGGAAATTATCCTCCCTTCCCATGGTCTTCTGGGACACGACAGGTCCCAAAAGTCTATGGGATCATTCACAAGGTGCAGTGCTACTCGTGCATGCGCAGTGGGCACCCAGCTGTGAAGCCGCAAGCTGTCACAGCTGAGTGCCCACACTGAAGATGCTGGCGGTGGGGAGAGAAGACAGTCGGTGAAACCAGCTGCGGTGAGGACACAGCTGGATCGTGGGACAGGTGAGTGTTTTTTAAAAGTCAGCAGCTACAGTTTTTGTAGCTGCTAACCTTTAGATTTGGACTGGAAATCCGCTTTAAAGAATGTGATATTTCAGTTATTTCTTTTCAATAAACTCAGACTTTTTGGGGGAAAAAAAATGTTTTCACTGTCATTTTGGAGTACTGAGTGTAGATTGAGGAAAAACTGGATTTTTTTTGTACTCACCGTAAAATGCGAAAGCAAGGGGATTTCCCAAATGGCCTCAAATGGAGGCCTCTGAAGAGCTGACAACACCAAATTCAAATCCCACGATGATAAAGGGGAGCGCACAAGAGGGACCACGTGACAAACCACCTGAAAGTACAGATCAAAGAATGCGTAGCGAAGGACCGCTGAAAACAGCCAGAATAGAGACTTGACCCTTGACTTTATTCAACACAAGCCTTTGATCCACACCCTGCTGGAGGAAGGCCAACACCTGAGCCACAACAAAGGAACGCAGATGGAACCCCAAGGCTTCACACCAATCAATATAGGATCTCCAGGTGGGATAATAAATCTTCCAGGTGGTAGACGTATGGGCCTTTGGGACCACCCAGCCAGACAACCACCTGTCCTTCAGAACCTGGCTCTCAATAGCCATGCCACCAAAGCCAGCGAAAGTAAAGCATGGTGGAAGACCAGTCCTCGAGACCTAAAAAAGGTATTTCCGAAGAGACAGCCTCCTGGGAGTATACGCAACAAATCGCACCATGTCGGCATACCATGGATGACGAGGCCAGTCTGGAGAAATGAGGATGACTTGGATCCCTTTGGCCTCTATCCTGCATAGCAGACAAGGAATCAGTCGAAGGGGTGGGAAGGCGTAGATGAGTGTAGTGATCCCACGGCGCAACCAGTACATCCACTGCGTCTGCCAGGGGATCCAACAATTGTGCCACAAACTGTGGAACCTTCCGATTGAGGCGCAAAGTCAGAAAATCCACATCTGGAGTCCCCCAGCGAATGCAGAGCTGATGGAACACTTTCGGATTTAGGGACCACTCGCCCTGATCCAGCGTCTGATGGCTAAGATAATCCGCATGCCAGTTTGACACCTGGAATGTGTACGGTGGACAGAGCCGGAAAAAAAACAAACATCTCCACCCATTGCAGAGTATGAGATGCCTCCAGCACCCCTGATGACTGACATACACCACCAAAGTGGCATTGTCCAACTGAATCCTGGTCGGCAGACCCGATAGAAGGTCCGTCCAATGTGTCAGTGACAACCTGATCACCCGAACCTCCAAGATATTGATGGGTAAGCGAGCTTCCCATGGAGTCCATCAACCCTGAGCAGAGTCCGCTCCCAGAACTCACATCTGTCATGACCACAGTCCAGCAAACGGGGAAGAAAGACTTTCCATTCCGTAGAGACGGGGACCTCATCTATCAAAGAAGGGAGGCCCTTGTCGACCGTTCCAGCTGAATACAAATGTCAAAAAGGAGGTAGAAGCCCTGTTCCATTTCAATAGGATTTCCCTCTGTAGGATTCTCATATAAAATTGGGCATACGGAACGGCTTCAAAAAAGTAGCCACCATCAAGCCTAACACCCGCATGCAGAGAGGGCCGCCTGCAAGCCAAGAGTTGCCGATCCGCCGACCAGAGCTTCAACAATTTCTCAGATGGAAGGAACACCTTGGCCTGCTTCGAATTCAGAATCAGATACTCTAACGGAGTCAACACCGACTTCCTGAGGTTTTAGGATCCACCTGAAGTCCTGTAGACAACGCATAGTGATCTCCACACTGTATAACAGCGAGCCTCCACACACAGGAGCAAATCATCCAGGTAGCCGATCACTGTGATCCCTCGTCTCAATAAGGCCAGGACCTTGGTTAACACCCGAGATGCAGAGGCCAGACCAAAGAGCAACGCCACAAATTGATAATGCGCGTCTCTGGCAGCAAAACCAAGGAAGTGCTGATGCCCCTTGCAAATGGGGATGTGCAGGTGAACGTCCTTGATGTCCAAGGAGGCCACGAAATCTCCCTGGTGGAGGGAAGCCACCACTGAACGAACAAATTCCATCTTTAACTTGTGAACCTGCACAAGGACATTCATGGCCTTGAGGTCCAGAATTAGGCGAACTACGTCCACCTTGGGAATAGTGAACAGGTTGGAGTAGAAGCCACGAACAACGCTCCGAAACGGGTACTGTGAGAATCACTCCACGGAGCAGAAGTTCCTGCACAGCCCCGTAAGCAGTTTGTCAGGCGACCTGGCGAAAGCCACAAATTGGAGGGAAAAAAAATCTGTTCAGCAGAAGGGAATTCTCATAGAAAGATGTTGTGAATGAGGGAGGTCCACGGGCCCGAAAACCTGCAAAGACGCCCCCTACCCTGGAAGCGGGTGGGGGCAAGCCTTCATGAAGGAGACTTATCTGCAGGCTTGGAAGACTTCTGGGGCTAGGGATGCTTGGTGACACCTGTGGGGGCCTTAAAGGGCCTGGAACCTTCGGCTGTGGAGCCAGAGGGGCGAAAAATGCGGTTATGGGCCCCGACTTCCGACAAGGTTCCTTCCCCTTCTTGGCCTGAGAAAGGAAGGAAGATACTCTTGCCCCCAAGTAAGGTTCTTGTTGATGTCATCCAGGGTAGCGCCAAAAAGTCGGTTGCCAAGAAAGGGCAGGTCTGCCAGAGTCTTCTCAGAGGTCTGGTCAGCTGACCAACACTTGAGCAAAAGGACCCTCTGGAGCACAACGGCTGAGATGGACAGTTTGGAAAGAAGAAGAGGAGCTGCATTAAGGGCGGCGTCACAAATATACTTTAGGCCCTGGACCAACTGCTCTGCCAGCTCCACATACGCTTGGGGCAACTGACTAGAAGTCAAGTTTTGTCATAGAGCCTTGGCCCATTCAGTCAGTGTCTGGGAAACCAAGGCCATAGCTAACACCGGCCTAAGTGCCCATCCGGCGACAGTGAACATCAAATGGGCCACCGCCTCCGCCCCGCAGGGTACTTAAATGAGGGGGGATTCCGCCACAGAAATCAAATGTGGTTTTGTTAAGCATAGAGATAGGAGGATCGACCACCAGCGGAGATCTCCACTTCTTCAGCAGAGCCTCCTCAAAGGGATAGCACACTGCAAAGATTTGGGAAGCACAGACAGATGCTGCGGCCTACTCCAATCCTTATAAACAAATCTGTCAAAATATTCGGGGTAAGGGAAAAAAAAAAAAAAAAAAAAAAAACTAGCGCCCGAACCAGCTTGTGCATATTAAAAGGAACAGATACCACATAAGCCGACCCAGCAGGGTCCTCAATCTTTAGCATTTCATGCACTGAATCAATAAGTGCTGCTACCAATGCCTTCTGTGCGGCAGTGACCTGTCCTCCTTATCCAAGGAAGCAGGGTATGCGTCCTCAGGATCTGCGGTAAATGTGGAGCTCACGGCAGCGGGTTTGGTCTCAGAATCATTCGAAGACTAGGGCAATGGCAGGGGCTGCTTCTTGCTCACCTTATGGCCAACTGCTGCTTACACGCAAGACATGAACGTCTCCAGGAGGGGTGAGGGACACTGGACCTACAAGAGGGGGCCCCAGAGGTGCAGCATGCTCTTGAGCTTCAATGGGACCAGTGCCCCAAGCTAGACAGCACCGCAAAAGGGGACCTGGAAGCTCCCAGTACAGAAGACAACCCCAGTAGGGAGAAAGGAGAGAAAGACCCCCAGGGAAGACTCCATACCACCACCAGGAACTGCCAAGGTGCCCACGTGTCCTGCCGCCTTTCCCGCACAGCATGTGTGGAGCCCTGCTTTCACAAGCCCAAGGTGCCTGAGGGAACCCTGCCACGTGCTATGTTAAAGTGGCCGCCAAGGATCTCCCCCAGCCGGCCTGCATAGCTTGATAGCTACTCTGACCCCCCAAAAAATGGCCACTGGCCGAAAATCTCCAGAATAATGTCCGCCGTGTCTGGCACTAGATGCCGAAAAAATTCAAGAAAATGGCCACCGCGGCTACAATAGCATGGCCGTTGCCCATCCCAGCCACATGCAGCGTGCCCCGCACCCCCGATTCAGGCAGTCCTGCAAACCATAATTGACACCTCCCCCCACACCAGGATAAGGCCCCCTCCAGCTCCAGCCCACAGAGAAAGAGGAAGCCTGAACTACCAGGGTCCAGCCAAGAATGAGGTACCCAGACTAAGACTACGCCTTTTCCAGGGCACAGCTGCATGAAGGGAGGAGGGAGGAGGGAAGGGGTTGGAATGTGTTGGGTGAGACGGGACCCCACAGGACCAACCCACCTAGAGAACACCCACGCCTGCTTCATTAAGGTTAAAGATGAAGCCGGTGTGTCCGTCAATGAACTTAAGAGAAAATGATTTTAAAAAACTCTAGTTGCAGGCTGCAAGATAACAAAATTGAATAAAGGGTCTGGAAACTTTAAGAATGCACTGTATATCCAGAAATTGCAAACGATCCTCTCGTATGTTTTGACTGAAAATGAAAGGTGGATTTAGGAACATTACGCCCTGTTCACTTCACATGATGTCTATCAATAGGGATCTGCACTCAGCCACACAATTCCATCTGATATAGAACATGGCACTCCTAATAAAACAATCCTCCACGATGTAGACTAAGCTTATTAGGGCTAAGATTGTGTTAAAGAGAAATGACAAATGTGTACCCTGGGAATCCTACATGTTCTGGGGTCCATCCGATCCCCCGCAGTCTCAGGAGATCTGGTTATGCCCATATCGGGGTGTCACAAAACGGTTTACACAATTATTCCCATTCTTTCTGAAGAAGCAGAGGTCTGTAAAATCCTCTGAGACTAGATTTTATATTTAGGTTATCTGAAAACTTTGAGATGTGATTTTAATTAATGTAAAATGTTAACACCTCAAAAATCCCCCATGTGACCAGTAAGTGTTTATGTAGATGAGTAAACCACACAGATTTCACATTTATGCAACACTGATATGCAGACAATATGAAATGAACACTCATTTTGCTAGACAGATTATCCTTGAAAATGTACAGAAGTGATTATAGACACATGTAGTGTAGGGTCTACAACAAAAGACAGCAGCGTGGCTGGATCTGCTTAAAGCGGAGTTCCACCTTATTTTTAAACATTTTTTAAAAGTATTCGTTAGTGGTGTCCACACAATGTTTGGGTTTTGTTTGCAAAGTTTACATACCTTTATGAGCCATTGTAAATGAACTTCCGTTGTACCTCGCCACAGCCCACCCATTATTTCCTGGGATCGATGAGTCATCAATCCCGGGAATCAACAAGCATCCCCCGCTTGTAGCATGGCGTTATTTCCAAACCGGAAATGACAATGCCAGGCGGAGACACTTGCCTTCCCAGGGTTGTCTTTTGATTGACAGGCTGCCATAACAATTGGGCATAAACTTCCGCCGTCGCCACCATTATGGCAACCTGTTCTAAACATGCGCCACGCAGTGTCCTTACTGTGCAAGTGCTAGATGGAGAGGTGCATGCTGGGATAGTCAGAAGCACCCAATCTTGGAAGTACACAGTAGCGGGCTTCAGATGCCCACATCCATCATGGAACCTGCCTGCTTCCGAGATCTATGTAAGATAATTTTAAAATATCTTAAAAAAATGTAATATGTTTAGGTTTAGGGAGTCTCACTTCTAGCGCTGTATCTATACCTATTTTGTGTTAGGATTTTTTGTGGCTTAATCCTTTTGTGTTCAACTGCTTAGTATATACAGTGTAAACACTTCTTTGGCTGCACAGTGACACACAAGTTTGACGTTTCCAACCTTGCTAGCTGGTTGATGATTTTGTCTGCACACAGAAGTAAATTGTGTTACCAGACAGCTGATCTGTATAACCAGATGTACCTGGAACTGCTGTGTCCTAGTTCATTATAATTTCCCAGTGTATTCTGGGATACCGGAGCCTCCACTGTCTCTCCCCCAGTGCCCAGCTATTTTATAAATACTGCACTAACACACCATAAATGCCCTAGGTGCTGTTAAGGAGTGGTTATTGGGCCTCACCATTGTTAAGTAAAGGCAAAAGGATTTGAAGGAAACATTGGCCTCCAGATGCATTTCCTAAAGTATGTGTGAACACAACTACAAAATGACTAACAAGGCAAAAGTTATTTACCAACTACAATACTATTTACTTCTTCTAAAAAATACAATGTTTAGCACCTTTATCCAAATGTAATACTCTGCAGTCATTTGACCTCCTCTGTACTCTCCAACAGCAGGAGGCGCATGTGCATAGTGGACAGGTGGGCCAGCAGTGTGCAACGTTACACAGCGGAGAAGTATGTTCCCTGTGTGTGCTGCAGCTTCTACAGTGAGTGCTCTTGGTGATCAATCAGAAGGGGGGGGGATGCCAGCTAAAATAAGTATGGAAGATAGTCACATTGTCCTGCATCTCTCAGCAGCAATTCAAGGGGAATCGGCAGAGCAGGGCTGGGTGGGAGTCAATGCATCCAGACTATAGGAGATGCAGGCACAGCATCCTGTATCTCCTAAAAGTAATCACAGGAATGAAAACGGACCACTTCAGCATCGATTTACTTCCATGTTTGGCGTGGTCAGGTTGATAAAACGGAAGCAAGGTAAAATCTGGAGGATCACCAGAATTTTAATAGAAAAAAAAAAATATAGGATTTATTAGGAATTCTATGCATAAGCCTGCACATGTATTAAACCTTTGTTTCTGGTGTAACATGCAATTTATATAATTTGATTTCCATAATACTTACCAAGTCAAGCGCAGAGCCTCCACCTAAATATTCCATAATGATCCACAGTTTTGTGCCCTAGAAGAGAAGAACTCGTTAAGTCCCAGGTCTGAACAAACTATTGCATTAAAAGTGTAAATACTTGTGCCAAGTTTTTATTGCTGTCCATGACATGGTTACAAGATTTCACCTCACTTCAAGTATCTATGACAAGCTTTATATGAAATGCAGTGAGTGGCTGAGAACATAAGTTTTGTTGCAGTGTGTGTGCCCTAGAGAAATTTCTCATCACTTCTTGTTCGACAGATGTTAGGAGAGAGCTGTGTCCGGGGACACATCAAAACAACCTCAGAATCCTCATCTAAAAAACCCCACAAACTGAGCTTTTTGACTTGATGAAAAACCCTTTTCTTGGAGTTTAAGGGGCAAAGAGTCAGAAAGAATTCTTAAGACAATGGTGCTGTGCTCCCTACAGGAGAACTGGACAATTAAAAAAAAAAAAAAAAAAAAAAGTACAGTCACTGCTTCAAGTTTACATGAGTGTAAATGTTATAAAGTTTAAAACCACAGTTCAGATGACAGTCAACCGTGAAGATAGCCAACCCAACCGAATAATCCTAACCTCCAGCTCCTTCCTCACAGGATTTGATTGCCAATGGCTCCTACTGCTGTCTGAGCTTTTGAGGAGAGACAGACTAGTACCACTGAGATGGGCAGAGCTCTAGACTCAAGTTAAGTCTAAAAGGGAAATGGGGGCAATACAACTAGTGAGACATTTTTTATCTTAATGCAGGTAAGCCTGGCAAGGCTGAGAATCTTCAAGGCCAACAGGACTGCAAAGTCTGAACATGGGAGGGTCAGCAGTTTGTCATGTCAAAGAAATGCCTTGGACTAAGCAGCATCTAGGAAACCAAAACACTTGAAGCCAAGGAGTAGGTTCCAATGAGGACTTTAAGTTTCAGGATTCATCCAAACCTTTTTGGCCTGAACAGTCCCTTTGGACATTGTCTGACAGGGTCACAACCAATTGTTCTGCCGGCATAAGGGTCATCTAAGCATCACACAATGGAACACCCTCTGAATGTAAGAGCAGATGCCAGAGCTAAAACCTTGGTAAAATCTCCAGATGCAGTAAACAGAAGGGAAGGGAAATATCCTGGTAGTGTTGTATGTTCCTAGCAGAACAGTTAATGGTGATACACTGAAAAAGTCTTGCAAGAACGTATCTTTGATGTCCACAGAAGCCAGAAAATCTCACGGATGAATAGAAGCTTGGTAGATCCCATGCAGGTAGAGCAATTTCCAGCCTGAAACTTAGGCTTCTTTTGCTGGGGCAAAAAGGGTACTTCCTCAAAAGGCATACCTAAGAATTTTATACAAATCAGCATTTTAGCAAAAAAAAAAAAAAAAAAGTTCTCTCCCATTCACTTTATGGATAAGTAAAGTATAATATTTACAAGCCCATCAAGACAGTAGTGCTAGTGCTGCAAGGCAACAGGCATCAGCTCTAAATGTTTCAAAACCAAACGATCATTTAGGACCAACTTGGATGTTTT
Source organism: Staurois parvus (assembly GCF_062004578.1). Classification (NCBI taxonomy): domain Eukaryota; kingdom Metazoa; phylum Chordata; class Amphibia; order Anura; family Ranidae; genus Staurois; species Staurois parvus. The sequence goes on from NW_028318841.1 coordinate 2,993,413, forward strand.
AGTCTTATCCTTGATTTATACTCCCAAGGTTTAGCAAAAGGACATGGCAGCAAAACAGATTACAATGCAGGGCCTGTTATGGAGAACAGCGACTTCCAGGTTTCCAGTAAATTGGCAACAGGATCCCTAAATATTGGTACAGTAGGTCTTCAACAGGAACAGTCATTGTTTTGTTAAGGCAAGAGACGCAGGAACCACAGTGGAAACTGCCCACTTTAAGAAATGCCTCTTCAAAATGGTATTGTTCAGCAAAACACTTTGGAGGAGAAAAACTAGCTTGTCAGGATTAGACCGGTCTCATACAAAACACATTTGCAGTATCAAGTGTACTGGGAAGCTTTTGACAGGTTGGCGACATTTAAAAAGGGAGCCCAGAACTGCAACAGAGCTTTCAGCTACAGGGAGCTTCATGTAAAAAGGACATGTATGTGACACATCAATAGGAACCAAAATGTTCTCTAAGCTTAGGTATTGTCAAAAGACTGAACCTACTCAGGCAGAAAATCAACCAAAGAGCCTAGGTTACACTCCTCAAATTCTCCAAGTTTGAACCACTTAGGAGTCGGCAAGAGACTGTGAAAATCACTAGGCTCCAAAAAAAGGGCAAAGCCCTAAAACACTTACATCATCAGTGGTGTTAAAAGCACCCTGTAGCAAATGAAAAAACAGTACTAAAGATAATCTGCAGGAACAGGATTATGCCAGTGGGTGCACAAAAGTCCTGGACCTGTAAAGTGCACTACAGCTAACAGTACATACACTCACCAGTCACTTTACTAGGTACACTTGTTCAACTCCTTCGTAACACAAACTGCTAATCAGCCAAACACATGGCAGCAAATCAATGCATTTAGGCATCTAGACATGGTGAAGACAACTTGAAGTTCAAACCAAGCATCACAATGGGGAAGAAAGGGGATTTAAGTAACTTTGAAAGTGGCATGGTTGTTGGTGCCAGACAGGCTGGTCTGAGTATTTCAAAAACTGCTGGTCTACTGGGATTTTCACGCACAACCATCTTTAGGGTTTACAGAGAATGGTCTGAAAAAAAAAAAAAAAAAAATATCCAGTGAGAGGCAGTAGTGTGGACGAAAATGCCTTGTTGAGGTCAGAGGAGAATGGGCAGACTGGTTCGAGAAGATAGAAAGGCAACAGTAACATGTCAATATGGACAAAAATCTGTTTCCAACAACTTGTTGAATCTATGCCATGAAGGATTGAGGCAGTTCAGAAGCAAAAAGGGGGTCAAACCCACCTAATAAAGTGACCGGTGAGTGTAGTGTCTTGAAAGTGCCATAAGCAGAGCCCAGTGCTCGAGGATCATGTTACAGGCAGGCCCTGTGTCTTTATAATGGTGGGGTCCAGGTGCTGCCTCCAAGGTATCACCAATGATCTGCTGATCTGGGAAACTGCTAACCTTCATAGCTCTAAAGCAAACAAAGAAAAAATATCAGGTAGAATAGTTTGCTTTACTTGGAGAAAAGTTATCTATTCTCATAGGGCACCAGCAAGAACCTTAGGAATGATGGGAGTGGAAGGAGTTACACCTGGCTAACACCTTGTTTGCCAGCCAATGCCCCTGTAGGCAGCAGTATAATCCAGTTGTCTCAGAATGTGTTTCCGACCCTGTGACCCTTAATGTTTAACCTGTTGCTGCCCGTAACACATGTGCGGCAGCTGAAGGATGGGCTTTAATGCCCACACACACATAAATTAGTCACTGGGCGGCTAAAGTTTCTAGGCTGAATGTGTCCAAAGACAGCTCGGCTCCCAATCATGTGACCACTGACAACCAGTCAGTGGTCACATGATTGCCGATCTTTCCCAGCTCCGAGCGTACAGACCCAATCAAAATGATGTCGGGTGGGAAGGGGTTAAGAAAAGTTCTGGCTGAAGTTTTACTGGAAAGAAGACTGCTTCTGATATATACAATAGTAATCCTATATGCGATGGCACATTACAATGTCAATCGTATTGGCACAACAACATTCTGTTGTGGTCATTGCACATCCCCAACCGACCCATCACTGAACTGTGCACTTCAAAAGGAATCAATGTAGTATATGCCATATGGAAGATCATTCTAAAGCGGGGGTCAGCAATCCATAGGTTGCGTTCTACCAGTAGATCTCGCACAGGTGACTGGTAGATCACGGTCTGGGCTTGCGGACCTGCCCATCCCAGAGCATCAAACAGAGTGCAATGCAGAGAGACTACGTGTAAAGTTGGAGCTGTGGTGGGGAGCAAGAGCCAATAAGCCAAAACATTCTCTGTTGTACTGGCTCCTGGCCCATGTGAAGTGACACCAAATGCACTCCACCTCTTGTCCCGGCTAGCAGTCTCCAGAATGGTGCCAGCAGCAGCAAAGAAGAGATCTTCAGGTCCCTGTGAAGCAATACCCTGGGCATAGTAGTATAGGGCTGCTTTCACACTGATGCGCTGCAATTTACCCACACCACGGGTGCACTGCAACATACCTGCAGCTTTCCTGTGGCTTTGCTGCGCTTAGCCATAGACTTCTATTATAACCTGCGGGCTTGATGCACTTTCTGAGAGCATACCAAAATCCTGAATGCAAAAAACTGCACCACACCTGCATGATAAAATAGAGGTCTATGGCAAAGCTAAGCAAATTTTGCAGATCCAGTGTGCTGCACCCACACCGTGGTTAAACAGCAGCGCATCTGTGTGAAGGCAGCCTTACTGTACAGGGGGCTCAGAACAGTAAAGGTTCACTTACATTTGCAGTTTGGAGGGTGGTAACCTCATAGTTAAGACAAGTTTTTACAACCCCCCTTCTAACCGCTCCCCCTTTAACAGCAGTGGCCAGGGGTGTACACATGCCGAAGCCTCAGCTATACGTCCTGTTATTGCATGTAGCACCTGCCAAGCATGACTCATTCAAGTGAATGAGGCCACTTTAACCCCAAGGACCCCACAAAAGCATCCATGTATGTTTTACAGGCGGGTGAGGAGGCAATATGTTGCCACCTCACCACCTGATTTAAACCCAATGTACGTAAATGCAACACGGCAGTACAGCAATTGGAGGTTTAAATCAGGTGTGAGCAGCCGACACCAGGAGATACTGTGCCTGGTGAGCTTTGGGTTCTCCCACGTTCAGGTAGATCTCCACCTCTTTAAGGTTGCCTACCCCTGTTCTAAAGAGTCATGGTCCCTTTACCAATTCAGCAATAGCAATTCATTGGATACCTACTTTAACCAGTGTAAACCTGTATTATGGTCAAACAGAACTGTGAAGAGTTAGACACTCTGCTGGCTTGTTATTGTGGTCTATGTGGGTGCTGGGTAGAAAATACTACCTTCACCCACAACTATCTGTCCCAGTGACCATTGCAGAGACCTGAACCCTTCTCCCCACACTACTGCAGCCATGTAAAACGTTTTAAAAGCTCAGATTCCTTAGGCTCAACTATACCATGAATTTTCAGCTTAGCAGTGAGAGTTGACAAACTGATCAACCAAATCAACACATTCTGTTGCAGACCGAGCATTTTACAGTGGCCAAAACAAATATGAAGGCAAAAAAAGCATTCAGAAATTCATTAATGACTGGAAGTGATTAATACATAAAGTAAGGGCTTTCTTTACTGGTGTTACAAATTAATGCACACGTTGATGACCCCTTTTAGTTGAAAAGGAACTAATCAGTTCCTTGCAATGCATCTTGGATAATGCAGCTAACACTTTTTACTGAATCTGTCTTTCATACAATAAACTAAAGGCTAAAAAAATCAAAAACCTTTGGTGAAAAAAAAAAAAAAGTTAAAACAGCAAAAAAAGTAATAGTAAAAAAATGAATAATGGGAACTTGGCCCTCATTTCACCCTGAGCCCCTACCTTTACCACAGAGAAAGGTATTGTCATGTACCCAATTTTCAAATGTATGGATTACTAACCCAAGCTATCCTATTACCCTCTTTAGCTCCTGAAGATTTTACCCCCTTTCACGATCAGGCCATTTTTTGCTTTTTGGCACTGTATGCAAAAAAAAAAAAAAAAATATATTATATCTCTATCTATCTATCTATAAAACCTATCCAATAAAAAATGTCTTCATAGATTCAGGCCAAAATGTGTTCTGCTACATGTCTATGGTATGCGGGAAAAAAAAAAAAAAAAAAAAACCCCCACTGGGGCCCATTCAAAGAAAAGTCTACAGCCCAATGTTACTGCCCAAAACCACTAGATGTTTCCTTTTCTTTTCTAAGCTGCACTACATCACAGGAATTTAACTGGTTACTATGTGCCATGCCTTCAGTTTTCTGACAGCTTTTATAAATGATGCTGACCATGGTCATTTAGCTCCAAGAGCTGTTGCAGCAGCAAGCACATGCTGCCAGCAATGGTTCTGGACTGATGCTCACAGTTCAGTCCTGTACACTTTGTATACCAGTGACGTTTGTACCCAAGATAAATAAGGAAATATTTTAGACAGAAAAACGTTTCTATATATAGCAATTTCAACATTAGTCACAAGCAAGCCTTTGTAGGAACATGTATTTTTCCAAATTATAGGGCTGTCTGTAGTTTTTGTCCACAAGTGACAGCTAATGAATTTGACGGCTAGTGATTACAAGTGTTAAGCAAGCCCCATCAGACTCATTTTTCCCCCCATTTTTCCAGTGCACTACTGTAGAAGAGCAGAACTGGACAAATCCAGTCTTCGCTATCATCTAACTTCAAGAGTAAGTTAAAGAACACATACAAAATTCACTGACCCCTAAAAGCTGTTATGGGGAGCATAATGTGAATGTCAGGTGGGCCCCTCCCATGAAGAGACAGCACACACAGGATAATAAAGCAGCAACAGGGACCACTTCCACTAACCTTACTGGGTTACTGAAAAGCTTTATGCGGTCAACATATCTGCAATAAATTACAAGGAGGCTAGGTTAAAGCAGAATGCTCTCACTTTGACAGAATAGTATTTCTCCTTTCTAAATCAGCCTTGAGTGAAGTAGAGAATCAGAGTGGTGCTCTGCTTTTTGATGTTCGCTTGTGAATGGAAGCTGGAGGGTTCATTCTGGTACACTGCACTCTTGTTTACAACTTAAGAGGGTGGTACTTGCTAGACTGCCATACTGAAGTCAAGTAGTTGCAAAGACCATACAATTTCTGCTACTTAATTATTCCTAGAGGGCTGATGATCACTGTTACTTGGGATGAGAACTCACGTTTCAGCAGAATCTAAAAAGTTGTCCAAAAGAAAAAACCCAGATAACCAAATCAGACTTAGAACCTGGCAAACTAACCACTATCATTGATGTTCTATACAAATGTCCCTTTTTCTCAGTTCTGCAAAATACCCAGCTGTAGTCTTTCTACACCATCAGTGGTGGGAGACCCTAAGGTCCCTTTTGCACCAATGAACACATAGCAAGACACATGCAAGGTGTGAAGGGCCTTCACAATATTCCTTTATAAACACACTAATCTGAAGCTTATATTTGTCAAGTTGCCACATAGGAAAAAAATGTGATCTCTAATGGAAATACATTTTTATGCAATAAAATGTATGCATTTTATTGCAGGAACATGGAGGTGTGATTATGCCTTAGGTGTTTATGAAAACAGCTGTGTGACTTAAAAGATAAGTTCACCTTTTGACCAAAAATAATAAATGCACATTTTAGCAGGTAAAAAAAATGCATTTATTTTTTGTTGCAGGAGCCTGTAAAAGCATTGCACCAGCAATCAGCAGATTACTGGTGCCATGCAGTTCTCCTGCAGACCTATGAGTACATCTGCTTTCCCGTACAGGCAGTGGCTGCAGCACTGTGTTACATGTTCCACCCGAAAAACAGGTAACATGTTCCCAAAGGAGAACTTGGCCTTTAAATACCATTAACACCTTCTGGCCGCTGCCTCCTGGCCCTTTAAAAGGATCTAAATACCAGGAGCCGGACAAATCCAATTATGTGGTCACTGTGGATGGCAGTCACATTGGTCACATGATTGGAAAGCTCCCGATCACAAGTATGGATCGGGCGTTTTCCTGTATCTGCCGGCAACTGTGCTAGGAGTTCGCAGGGCTCACTCTCAGCACAGAAAAGGTTTACAGCGGGACACGTGAGTGCCTGGCGTTAAAGCCCACTGGCCAAGAGACCATATGCACAGAATTTTTTTGGAATTAACATGATTTTGCCCACAATACCAAAACGTGTGATGCTTGTTTGGGTGCCATTATTCTTAATGTCCCCCCAAACGCAGTGTGATTTGGCTGCAATCACGGGGAAATACGCTTGTTTAAAAATTGCGCAAAACTTACTGCCCAAAAAGGAGTAGGAGCTTCTTTTGGGTGAGAAATGCACACAGGGCAGCCCATTGAAGTGAACAGGCTGCCCTTCTGCAACACACAGAAATGCATGTAAATCGTGAGCGTAACACTAGTTACTACTACAAGAGATCTGAAAGGGGCATTCGTTTTTTTTTGTTCCCTGCTGTATGGAACACTTGGCCATGGAAGTCCATACACTGCCTTCTGAGAGTTATCAAATTATCCATGGCGATCAAGGACAGCCAAATTGCTATTTTGGAGCCAGGGATCAGTGTGGAAAAACACTGCAAACATGCATATAAAAAAATGAATCCCCTTGCTGTAGGAAATGTAGGATTTACTACCTTCCTAATACAGTGACACCTCGGTTCACGAACTTAATTCGTTCCACGACTCTGGTCACAAACCGGGGCAAATTTTCCCATAGGGTTCAATGTAAATCAGGTTAATACGTTCTGACCCCTACGAACAGTCGCCAACCAAACCAAACTTTCCCATAAGGTTCAATGTAAATTAGGTTAATTTGAACTTTTCTGTTTTTGAGTCACAAAAATATGTGCAGTATGGAGAGAGAACCATAACCTTGCTTGAGACCACTTCTGGCATGGAGGACAGGAAGGCGGGTGGGAGGCGGTTATTGTTTGGGAGAGTCCCCCTCCATAAGGACATTGGGGAGATCTCCTTCACGGGTTTCCTCTGTCTCTTAGCTGCAGGCTCAGTTTTGGTGAAAAATCTGTCCAATGTCACTTGTCTTTTCCTGTGCTGCATAACTCTCCAAAAATGAGAGACCACGTTATCATTCATCAGATTCAACACTGTTCGTTACAGTTACGTTGGGGGTGGTGCTTCTAAAAAAAAAAAAAAAAAAAAAAAAAAAAAAAAAAAAAAAGCGCCTTCTGCTGCTCACTGTGGAGTTCAGAAAGTTCTTCCATGGTCAGCTCCTCCTTATGTTCCTCAACAAGCTCCTTTATGTCTGCACCATTGACGTCCAGACCCATACTCTCGCTCTGCACGTTCTTGTCACCTTCATTACCGCTCTGCACTTTACCACCATGCTTGCTCTGAATTTTCTTTGGAGCCATACTGGACGTCCGCTACAGTATGTGCTAAAAAGCACACAAAAAAGCTTTACAGCAAGTATGCACAGGGATATACAGTACTATACAGCATGTGGTAAAAAGCACACCAAAAAGCTTCTCAGTACTGTGTCTTCACAGTACACTTTACTTTCATTGTCTGTCTGACCGCGAAGATGGCAGCGGCTCGTGTTCATCAACCGAAGTGGAGTTCGCAATCCAAAGCAAATTTTTGCGAACTACTCCGCTTACAAACGGAGTTCCTGAACAGAAGTATCACTGTACTTCCAGAACTAAAAGAGCCAACAGTTTGCCAATTGCCATCATTGTATTTTTTTTTATTTTTTAGACAACCAAGAGAAAGAATACACATGTACACCCCCCCCCCCAATAGGGCTACCTACTCAAAAAAAGTTTATTGAATAAAAAAAACTAAGTATACAGGTGAAACTCGAAAAATTAGAATATCGTGCAAAAGTTCATTTATTTCAGTAATGCAACTTAAAAGGTGAAATTAATATACGAGATAGACTCATTACATGCAAAGCAAGATAGTTCAAGCTGTGATTTTGTCAATTGTGATGATTATGGTTTACAGCTCTTGAAAACCCCAAATCCATAATCTCAGAAAATTAGAATATTGTGAAAAGGTGCAATATTCTAGGCTCAAAGTGTCCCACTCTAATCAGCTAATTAAGCCATAACACCTGCAAAGGGTTCCTGAGTCTTTAAATGGTCTCTCAGTCTGGTTCAGTAGGAATCACAATCATGAGAAAGACTTGCAAAAGAAGTTGCATGTTCCCAAAGTGCTGTATCAAAGCACATTAATAGAAAGTTATGTGGAAGGGAAAAGTGAGGAAGAAAAAGGTGCACAAGCAGCAGGGATGACCGCAGCCTGGAGAGGATTGTCAGGAAAAGGTCATTCAAAAGTGTTATGGACTTTCACAAGGAGTGGACTGAGGCTGGAGTCAGTGCATCAAGAGAGACCACACACAGACGGATCCTGGACATGGGCTTCAAATGTCGTATTCCTCTTGTCAAGCCGCTCCTGAACTACAAACAACGTCAGAAGCGTCTTACCTGGGCTAAAGAAAAACAGACCTGGTCTGTTGCTCAGTGGTCCAAAGTCCTCTTTTCTGATGAGAGCAACTTTTGCATCTCATTTGGAAACCAAGGACCCAGAGTATGGAGGAAGAATGGAGAGAGACACACTGCAAGATGCTTGAAGTCCAGTGTGAAGTTTCCACAGTGTGTGTTGATTTGGGGAGCCATATCATCTGTTGGTGTTGGTCCACTGTGCTTCATTAAGTCCAGGGTCAATGCAGCCGTCTACCAGGAGATTTTGGAGCACTTCATGCTTCCTTCCGCAGACGAGCTTTATGAGGATGCGGACTTCTTTTTTCAGGAGGACTTGGCACCTGCCCACACTGCCAAAAGCACCGAAACCTGGTTCAATGACCGTGGGATTACTGTGCTTGATTGGCCAGCAAACTCGCCTGACCTGAACCCCATAGAGAATCTATGGGGCATTGCCAAGAGAAAGATGAGAGACATGAGACCGAACAATGCAGAAGAGCTGAAGGCTGCTATTGAAGCATCCTTGTTTTCCATAACACCTCAGCAGTGCCACAAGCTGATAGCTTCCATGCCACGCTGCATTGAGGCAGTAATTGCTGCAAAAGGGGCCCAAACCAAGTACTGAGTACAGAGTACATAAGAATGCTTATATTTTTCAGAGGTCCGATATTGTTCTATGTACAATCCTTGTTTTATTGATTGCATGTAATATTCTAATTTTCTGAGATTGTGGATTTGGGGTTTTCATGAGCTGTAAGCCATAATCATCACAATTATGACAAATCACGGCTTGAACTATCTTGCTTTGCATGTAATGAGTATCTCATATATTAGTTTCACCTTTTAAGTTGCATTACTGAAATAAATGAACTTTTGCACGATATTCTAATTTTTCAAGTTTCACCTGTATATGCATCACAAGTACAGTGCTTTGAAAAAGTATTCATACCCCTTGAAATTTTCCACATTTTGTGACGTTACAACCATAAACGTAAATGTATTTTATTGAGATTTTATGTGATAGACCAATACAAAGTGGCACAGGATTGTGAAATGGAAGGACAATGATAAATGGTTAGTGTGACGTGCATTTATATTCAGCCCCCATGTCAATACTTTGTAGAACCACCTTTCACTGCAATTACAGCTGCAAGTCTTTTTGCGGATGTCTCTACCAGCTTTGCACATCTTGAGTAAACGTTTTGCCCATTGTTCTTTGCAAAATGGGCTCAAGCACTGTCAGATTGGATGGAGAGCATCTGAGCACAGCAAATTTCAAGTCTTGCACAGATTCTCAATTGGATTTAGGTCTGGACTTTGACTGGCCCATTCTAACACATGAATATGATTTGATCTAAACCATTCCATTGTAGCTCTGGCTGTATGTTTAGGGTCGTTGTCCTGCTGGAAGGTGAACCTCCACCCCAGTCTCAAGTCTTCTGCAAACTAACGGGTTTTCTTCTAAGATTGCTCTGTATTTGGCTCCATCCATCTTCCCATCAACTCTGACCAGCTTCCCTGTCCCTGCTGAAGAAAAGCATCCGCACAACATGATGCTGCCACCACCATGTTTCATGGTGGGGATGGTGTGCTCAGGGTGATGTGCAGAGTTTTCCACCACACATAGCGTTTTGCTTTTAGGCCAAAAAGTTCAATTTTGGTCTCATCTGACCAGAGCACCTTTTTCCACATGTTTACTGTGTTCCCCCCACATGGCTTCTTGCAAACAGGACTTCTTATGGCTTTCTTCTTGCCAGTCTTCCATAAATGCCAGATTTGTGGAGTGCACAGCTAATAGTTGTCCTGTGGACAGATTCTCCCACCTGAGCTGTGCATCTCTGCAGCTCCTCCAGAGTTACCATGGGCCTCTTGGCTGCTTCTCTAATTAATGCTCTCCTTGCCTGGCCTGTCAGTTTAGGTGGATGGCCATGTCTTGGTAGGTTTACAGTTGTGCGATACTCTCCATGTTCGGATGATGGATTGAACAGTGCTCCGTGAGATGTTCAAAGCTTGGGATATTTCTTTTATAACCTAACCCTGCTTTTATCTTCTCCACAATTTTATCCCTGACCTGTCTGGTGTGTTCCTTGGCCTTCATGATGCGGTTTGTTCACTTAATGTTCTCTAACAAACCAATTGCCAGAAGGCAATTGGTTCCACTGGATTTTAGTTAGGGGTATCAGAGTAAAGGGGGCTGAATACAAATGCACACCACACTTTTTAGATATTTAAAACATTTGAAAACCATTTATCATTTTCCTTCCATTTCACAATTTTGTGCCATTTTGTTGGTCTATCAC